>NW_012115821.1:16460545-16643752 GCF_000951035.1 Colobus angolensis palliatus | reverse complement strand
TGGGTTGGTTTCAAGTCTTTGCTATTGTGAACAGTGCCGCAATAAACATACATGTGCATGTGTCTTTATAGTAGAATGATTTATAATCCTTTGGGTATATACCCAGTAATGGGACTGCTGGGTCAAATGGTATTTCTGGTTCTAGATCCTTGAGGAATCACCACACTGTCTTCCCCAATGGTTGAACTAATTTACACTCCCACCAACAGCATAAAAGCGTTCCTATTTCTCCACATGCTCTCTAGCATCTGTTGTTTCTTGACTTTTTAATGATCTCCATTCTAACTGGCATGAGATGGTACCTCATTGTGGTTTTGATTTGCATTTCTCTGACAACCAGTGATGATGAGCTTTTTTGCATACGTTTGTTGGCTGTATAAATGTCTTCTTTTGAGAAGTGTCTGTTCATATCCTTCACCAATTTTTGATGGGGTTGTTTTTTTCTTGTAAATTGGTTAAAGTTCTTTGTAGATTCTGGATATTAGCCCTTTGTCAGGTGGGTAGATTGCAAAAATTTTCTCCCATTCTGTAGGTGGCCTGTTCACTCTGATGATAGTTTCTTTTGCTGTGCAGAAGCTGTTTAGTTTAATTAGATGCCATTTTTCAATTTTGGCTTTTGTTGCCATTGCTTTTGGTGATTTAGTTATGAAGTCTTTGCCCATGCCTATGTCCTTAATGGTACTGCCTAGGTTTTCTTCTAGGGTTTTTATGGTTTTAGGTCTCACGTTTAAGTCTTTAATCCATCTTGAGTTAATTTTTGTATAAGGTGTAAGGAAGGGGTTCAGTTTCAGTTTTCTGCATATGGCTAGCCAGGTTCCCAATACCATTTATTAAATAGGGAATCCTTTTCCCGTTGCTTGTTTTTGTGTATGATTCTAAAATTTAGGCTTTTAAGCTTTAACACTTATTTCTCCTCTCATAATACCACAAAAAATCCCAATGAATTAATTTCTAATTTTCACTTGACTGTAAGAGAAAAACATACATCAATTTCTAATTCTCTACAAATGTTATTAAATACAGTTCCAAGTCAAATTAGCCTTAATTATCAAACCTCAAAGTACATTTAAAATCTTTTTAATAAAATTACATTTAAAGCCATTCACCAACCTTAAATTAATATTCATATAAAATAATCTATTTTGCTCTTTGTAACCTTCTCCTTATTGTATTTTTGTTTTATTTTGTTTTGCTTTTGCCTAACAAATCTATTTTTATAGATATTGGCATTATACAATCATAGAACTCTAAGTAAAATTAATGTAACTAAGATTATATTTTCAAACCCTCATTTAAATACTGACCATAAACTAATGATATTTTCGCAAAAAAAACTTGATTGAGATATACATTCAATAATTCTAGTCCATTTAAATCAAAGGGTCATTAGTAGAAGATAAATAGGTACATAAAACTAGAGAAATGAGAACATTTCATACCTCAGGATATTTGGCAAGGTATTCAGAAGCTTATCTGGCTATTTGTATACCTATTTGTATAGAGATGGCAGGCCTAGAATTAAACTAAATCTTAGTTCCAGGCTAACAGAGGCATTGATTTGGTTTTTGAAGCAAGAAGTTTTACAAAATGAGTTACAATAACTCCTTCCCTCCCTCCCTCCCTCCCTCCTTCTCTCCCTCTCTCTTTCTCTCTCTCTCTGTGTTTCTTTCTCTCTTTCTCTCTTTCTGAGGCGGACTCTCACTCTGTTGCCCAGGCTGGAATGCAATGGTGTGATCTTGGCTCACTGCAAGCTCTGCCTCCCAGGTTCATGCCATTCTCCTGACCCAGCCTCCAGAGTAGCTGGCACTACAGGTGCCCGCCACCACGCCCAGCTAATTTTTTGTATTTTTAGGAGAGAGTGGGTTTCACCATGTTAGCCAGGATGGGCTTGATCTCCTGATCTCGTGATCCGCCCACCTGGGCCTCCCAAAGTGCTGGGATTACAGGCGTGAGCCACCGCACCCAGCCAACTCTTTCTTAAGTTAATAGACTTTAGCTAAGACAGGTTGAACATCCCGAATCCAAAAATCCCAAATCCAAAGAACTCCAAAATCCTATATGCTTTGAGCACCAACAGGACATTCAAAGACAATACTCATTGCAGCATTCTGGATTTTTGGATTTGAGATACTCTATCGGTGAGTGTAATACAAATATTCCAAAATCTGAAAAAAATATGAAATCTGAAATACATCTGTTCCCAAGCATTTCAGATGAGGGATACTCAACCTGTAATTTAAATCACTGTGAGCTAATTGTGTACAGTTATGGGTTTTCATTATCCCTGCCTTAAAGGTCAGGTTTGTTTTGAGGATGGGTATACCAAATATAATTTTATAAAAACTAATTTCATTTTGCCATCCCTATGTCAGATTCTACACTTTTACAGTTCCCATGAGCCAGATTGCTGATACATTGACAGAAAGCACCTACCAAGAAAATCACAAACATTGAAATAGATTAGGAAGCTTATATTAAATATCCTTGCTTTTTTTTCTCATGGCAAATTTTGGTCCAGCCATTTAAAAACTGGAAAAACTAAAATACCACCAGTTCTGATGTACCATTTTTTTTTTTTTTAAAAAGGCTCCACTTTAAAGAGTATACCAGTGACAAGACACTTGGATATAAACTGGAAACAAAAAAATCATTATTTTCCCCAATGAAAGAATTACCTTCTAGAATCAAGAGCACATTTATATTGCTTCAAAAATTATTACTGTCCCATCAATCTGAAGAAGTTCCATAAGCTTGAAATCATGTTCAATCTATCCCTTTTGCCTTTTTATAGACAACGCGAGAAGTACATATATGCCCATTCTTAGACAGTAGGTTTAAGTATATACCAAAGACTTGCAAAATTATCTTGAGAACATCGCCATCCTCAAGTACCAATTACTAAGGTGATCTGTCTATGCCCCCAAAATGTAGTTTAAAATATGAAAAGGAAGCCCACATATGCTAGGAAGGAAGATAAGATAATGTGAAGAGAAATAAATCTGTAAGAGTCTGCTGAATGCCAAGCTAAGAAAGTGTATCATAGACAGCATTTTATCACAGTGCAGCCTAAACAAATGTCAAGGGGAATAATTTCTTTAACAAATATGGGCAACAATAGAGGAAAAAAGGGGGAAATTCTGTGCCCTGTTATACATTTAGTCAGGATTAACAATGGATAAAAATATGTGCAAGAACACATTTAATAACCCTAAACTGTCATTCAGTGTGTAGGAGGTAATCAAGATACAGCTAATAAAACACCAAAAAAAATGGTTTTAGCCACCCTGAAAAAAAAAAAAAAACCCCTCCATGGAATAAAACAAAACAGGGCTGAAGGGCATCTCCTGCCAAGATAAATGCCTTTTTTTGAGTGTCGCCTGTGGCCAGCCCTCACAAAGAGAGCTCCAGGATCCTCTGGTGGTAATACATGACTACCTCACTTATCACAGTCCATTTAAAAGGGAGCTTTGTAAACATTTCTACTTCACTCCCCATTGCTGTCGTTCTATTAATGATGATTTGAGCTCTGAAAGAGGATCTAAAATTAATTTCAGGAGTTGCAAATGAGGCAGGCCAATTAGGAACTATTATAAATTGGATTTGGGAAGAACCATTAACACATTGTTTCTTGTGGGTTCTTGTTTGAGTTAGCTGACCCATCTTTAGAAGTGCATTCAATTACAAAGGCAGATGCTTAAAAAATGCATTCCATTAAGAAATGTTTGGATAATGACATATAAGAGAAAGTCTACATTATGTATGGTGCTTAGCCCAGGCAGTCATGTTCTAATCATATTGTGGGGGGAAAAAGTCCACTCAATCAACTTTTCTCAGCTAATTACTATTTTCTTTCCCTCATGACCCTGAATATTCAACTGTAAGTTCAGTAGGAGGTGACTTCAGACAGATGGTGACGAAGGATCCTATTCAAAACAGCCTCTCTCTCACCCCTGGGGTGAGGGTTGGGTGGAGGTTTGCTGCAATCAACCCTGGAGATAGATGTTCATTTGCCTCAATTTTAAAAGCTGCATTTTCAAATGGCATCTTGAGAAAGAAAAGTTCTTTAATATCAATTAATATCAACCCTACCCACCAGCAGAATGATGTATGGTATATGCAGAAGGGGCCACGCAGAAAGCAAAGCAGCTCACATGAGGTGGGGCCCACAGGGTGAGATATATTTGAACAACCAGGAGTTTCAGCAAGGACAAAGAACAGACCAGATTCGTAAAGGCCAGGCTTTGGCAGCCCAGACTTCTTAATGTGGTTTGCTCCCTGTCGTCCACCTAAAACTGACCTCAAAAAAATAGTTTACTCCAATTACGAAGAATTCTGTCTTTGAAACCTAATAGCACATGACTGGAATTTCCTAACGTGGGGGCCATGGAGTCTTGTGGAAGTTCTTTACTCTAAGCACCAGCTTCTACCCTGTTCCTTGCTCAGTGCATGAGCCAGGGAGGCAGCTGGCCCATCCGGCAGTTCCTCCAGTTCCTCCAACTGGACCAGAACACTCTCAAGAGCCAACGTCATGTGCTTCAGGTCACCAAGAGGGCAAATGCCAGCATCATTTGGCATCCTGCTACAAAGGGGTATTGGTGATTCTGTAGCCAACTGATTTTCCCACATAGAAAAGGTCCAAGGCCAGAGGAGGAGTGCCAGGAAGAGCTACTTCCCCCATTCTAAATGTTTCTCTCGAATCCTGTCCTTCTAGAGAATTGATAAAAAGGCAATGAAGGATGGGAGGGACCATTGTCCCAGGCCTTGGCAGTGGACATGTGTGAGGCATTGCTCGTTACTATGTGCCTGATCCACAAAAAAAAAAAAAGAAAATATTTGAGCACTTTGGCCTATTATGATTTTTTTAAAAAACATATCCACACAAAATATTACTCAAGTTTTTAAGAGGAGGAGGTATTGATCTTTATTTAGTGCTGGGGCTTTGGAAGCAAATGTACCTGAGTTTGAATCTCAGTGATACCTTTTTTCTATGACCCTGGGTAAGTTACTCACTGTCTCTGAAACTTCAAGTTCCTCATAAATAATCTAAGATGGACAATCGTAACTCTCTCTTGGATTGAGGCAGGAGAATATGGTGGAGGCAGGGAACTGAAGGCCATTTCACTCCAACTTCCTAGAACTAAATTAAAAGGAAAACCCTAACTTTCCATGCCTAAGTAACAAAAGGACCAGAGGTTACTCCCTTTGCAAACCCTCACCTTTTCTGCGTGGCAGATGGGAAATTGGCTGTCCGCAACCAATCAGACTGATTGCCAGCCCAGTCTTCATTTGCACGCAAGTGCAACTTTGTGGCCGGGCACGGTGGATCACACCTGTAATCCCAGCATTTTGGGAGGCCGAGGTAGGTATATCACCTGAGGTGACCAGCCTGGACAATATGGTGAAACCCCATCTCTGCTAAAAATACAAAAAATTAGTTGGGCATGGTAGCAGACAGCTGTAATCTCAGCTGAGACTGATGCAGGAGAATCGCTTTAACCCAGGAGGCGGAGGTTGCAGTGAGAGGAGGTTGAGATCACACCACTGCACTACAGCCTGGGCAACAAGAGTGAAATGCCATCTCATAAAAAAAAAAGAAGTGCAACTTTGTAACTTCACCTTAGCCTCTGATTGGTTGCAACCAATCGGATGTTTGCACAGGAATGCGTCCTTTGTAACTTCGCTTCAGGCTCTGATTGGTTGCTTTCAGACTGGCTGCGGGCCACTGCTTCATTTACCTAAGGTGAGTGCCAAGTGGCCAATGGGACACCTCTAGGAGGTATTTGGACCTGAGGAGGTTCTGTATCCAAGCCCTGTAACCGCTGCTGGGGCCTGCTCCCACCCCGTGGAGTGTACTTTCATTTTCAATAAATCTCTGCTTTCATTCTTTTGTTGCTTCATTCTTTCCTTGCTTTGCTTTGTGTTTTGTCCAATTCTTTGTTCAAAACGCCAAGAACCTGGACAACTTGCAGTCAAGACCCTCTACTGGTAACAGGATCATCGTGAGAATTACATGATCAAGCATGTAAAGATTTTGTTCAGTGCCTGACATGACCACACGAGAAATGCTAGCATTTACTTATTAAATGACACAGACCCCACCAAAATTAAAGATTCAAAGGTTTTGCATTACTTTCTATGGGCTCCTCTTTATAGTGGATATATCTAAACATGCTCACTGGTCTCTTACTTTCAAGACAAACTTTCAGAGAGGCCTTTAAAATTGGTTTCTGTTATTAAGCTGCACATTTGACTTTCATGAGTTGACATCTGCTCCATAAACAGACATAAAGAAGAAAATAGAGTTTGGAGAGGAGTCTGTTGACCACAGAAGAGCTGCACCCCATGGGACAAGCCAGGCTTGACTTGGCCTATAACTGTTCAATATCATTCCATCCAAATTGATAGGAAAGGCCACGTGGGAAATAGGCAAGACGTGATGTCACATAGTTTAAGAAACTGAGAAATAGAAATGTATTCTGAAAGGCGACTTTTAAAAAGTCAAAGTGCAAAATCAAACAAATTCAAAATAAAAGATTCTTCCACTGGAAAAAAATACTTTAAAAAACTGGTAAATCTAGGAAGCAGGGAGAGTGAGTGAAATGAAGGGACTTCCATGACACACTGCAATGCCCTCTGTTAGTGGTACTGTTAGATGATGGTGCTTGGTCATTCTTGTTATCCCCGTTCAGTAATAAAAAAGCCTCTCTGTTGACCATTCAACTCTGCCAAGGTAGCTTTCTATGTGAAATACACCTAACCAGAATCTCTGGAAGGTTACAGATGAGTGATAATGAGAAAACCAAATACATCTGGACTTCACTGTGGGACAGAGCTTTGTCCAGTATCTGCCTAAACTAAACCTATTGTCCATGGGTGATCAGTTACTGTCAAGAGACTGTCGCATTACATTAACGTTTTGGTTGAAAATGAGTAGCTACCAGAAAATAGGTCACTGACATCAAGGCTTCACCCCCATGGCATCCAATCAATTATTTTTTTCTTATTGGTGAAGTGAGGTTATGTGTGCGTATATATGTAAGTTTCTCTAAAACCGATATGTTTTAATTTCCCCTCTAGTGTATATTTAAAGCTACTAATATTTATTTATCAGCCTTTGCACAGAGCAGCAAATTGCACTCCTACATCTTGAACTAGATATTTCCCTTCTTAATTTGAATATTTTGTGTTAAATCAAACCTTCCATTGTTTGTGTTTACATGGAATAGAATATTCCCACAGCTAAATTGTAATAAAAAACAAAACAGATCGTCATGCCATTGCTGTGAGAAGAATATGTGCAGAAGGGGGCACATTCTGGAATTCTGTTAGCGCAACATTCAAATAAAATTGAATTAAGGTTCTGTGAAGTGGATGTTTTTTTTTTTTAAAATGAAGTCTTGCTCTGTCACCCAGACTGGAATGCAGTGGCACAATCTCGGCTCACTGCAACCTCCACCTTCCAGGTTCAAACGATTCTCCTGCTTAAGACTCCTGAGTAGCTGAGATTACAGGCATGCACCACCACACTCAGTTAACTTTTGTACTTTTAGTAGAAACGGGGTTTCACTATGTTGCCCAGGCTGTTCTCAAACTCCTGACCTCAGGTGATCCGCCCACCTTGGCCTCCCAAAGTGCTGGGATTACAGGCGTGAGCCACTGCACCCAGCCTGGAGTGGATCTTTGTAGAGAAAAAACCATAAAAGTGAGTTTATTGGAGGCAGTTTTTATTTATGAGAAGGGAAAAGGCAGTTGTGCTTCTGCATAGGAGAAGGAAACACAGGGTGGCATGTCTGTGTGTGCTGCAGGTGATGGTGGTAGCCAGGCAAAGGGTAGGTTTCTGCGAGGGGCAGGAAGGTCTGATCCCTTCTGGGAGAGGGGCTAAACAGATTCCCATCTGTTTATCAAAGATGTTGATTCAATGTTAATCAAAGCTGTTCTCCCTTGCTGTGCCTGCCACAGAACTGGACAGCAATTCAAGACAACCTAGAGGAGACTTTTTGGGAGGGTCAAGGAAGCTGATGGTTTTTAAGGCATCCTCAAAGATGCTCAAAGATGTAATTCCTCATGTAAATATCTAAACAACTTTGTGAAGTCTGGATTTTAGGTCTGCCATCTTGTGGCCATTGCAATAAATATTGCCCATTTCAATTTTTTTCTGTAGTTACATCTCTAATAATCTATATTCAAAACAGGTACCAGAAAGAGTGCTTGTTAAAAAAAACCAAACATTACACATGGGAGAGAGATCCATGATTCAGGGGGAGCTAGGACATTTCATTTTCAAATCCCCATTCTGCTGACATTTTTCATTCTCTGACTAAAGTCTAGTTTCAAAGAATTAGCTATCAAATTATCATGTAATACAGGATTGGGACTGCTGAGAAGTCAGTTAAGAGATGACAAAGAAGTTTTAGGTGCCTGTTTGTTTTTTTTTTTTTTAAAGAGGTCATTTAAGGCCGGGCGCGGTGGCTCAAGCCTGTAATCCCAGCACTTTGGGAGGCCGAGACGGGCAGATCACGAGGTCAGGAGATCGAGACCATCCTGGCTAACACGGTGAAACCCCGTCTCTACTAAAAAATACAAAAAAAAAAAACTAGCCGGGCGAGGTGGCGGGCGCCTGTAGTCCCAGCTACTCGGGAGGCTGAGGCAGGAGAATGGCGTGAACCAGGGAGGCGGAGCTTGCAGTGAGCTGAGGTCCGGCCACTGCACTCCAGCCCGGGCGACAGAGCGAGACTCTGTCTCAAAAAAAAAAAAAAAAAAGAGGTCATTTAATGGACACAGAGTTTCTTCCAAATGAATGACAGTCTCAGCATTTCTGTACTTGCCATACATTTGCGAAGAGAACACCCAGAATAAAATAGATTGTTAAACCAAAGGGGGCTTCATACCTTAAAACTAAGGGAAATCGGTTTTCTGGAAATAACTGAATGTCCCAATGAGTGAGATTAGAAATACTTTATTCTACACTGTAAGAAAAAGAAATGAGACAAAATTTATAATAGTTCTGTATTGGGAAGAAATGGTTAAAACACCACTATGAAAACACAGCCTATCTAATGCACACTCACTAATCATGATCTTGTTGATTGTGTCAACAGAATGGAAAGCAAATACATGTGGTCATTGCCTTTGCAAAGTTTCACCAATGCATCACAGCCTTCAAATGAAAAGGAAGCACAAGAGCATATTCAATGACCACAAATTAATCTCAGAGCCCAAGTTACAGAAGTATAGAACTATGCATCTTCATACATATACCTAAAGCCCTCCACTGCTAAGCAACAGTTCAAAAGACAGGCCAAACAAAGAGCTGCAAGACTCAGCCCATGTATTCCTAAATTATAAAAAGTTATATTTGTTAGTTACCTGAAATTTCTGGACTCATGAATACAATTTGTGGGATGCTACCGGAGTGCTCCTTCCCAGAGTTTGAAGGAACCTGAAACCACACAGCAGCTGCAGAAGGAAAGGGTCTGGTAAACTACCTGGAGGAGCTCCACATCTGGAAAGAATCGCAAGGGAGGCAGCCCAAGAAACAATGGTATAGAAAGCAATCTCAGATTTACAGGATGGGTGGCCTTGTGGCTCATAGAAGTGAAATTTCCACCCTGGGAGGAGCAATTACTGGAAGCAGAAACATTTCAGATAGGAAATTATGAAGTCCAACCTGAAGCAGCTAAACTGAATGTGCTCCTCTAGGGTGGCTGTTTACTGGCCACATCAGCAAAAATAAACCATCCAGGTGGTCAGAAGCAGTTCATCAATTCCTCCAACTCATTCACCACATATTTACTGAGTGCCCACTGTGTACCAGGTACCAGGGATGAATGAGGACAAGCAAGACAGAAACCATTCCTGCTTCTCTAACAGCAGAACTCAGAGACTACTAACACAGTAGAACCCAGAGATTGTCCACAGTCATGAGACAGACTGACCCTGTAAGGATGCCACCAGACACAAAGAAACACCCTTCTATTACCATCATGAGCAAATGCTGGATCATCAGCAATACTGTGCAAAGAAGATATCCCTGAATCCTGTTTCCCAATTCAAAGGCTGGGCAAAGAATCCGCATGGCATTTCCCTCTGCATGTATCAAATACTAGGATAATCAATTCAAAAGTTCCCTTCCAGCCCATCCTCTTCATACTGTATGCCCAATATAATCCAGTTGCAATGAGAAGCTCAAAATAAACAAATAGAAACATGAAACCTCATAGTCATAGCTAGTAGGACGAATAATACTAAGTTCACTTTTTTATGGGTCAGAAACAATTGAATATCAGAAATTTCGTATGGTTCAACCAAATAGTCTTCCAAAATATAAGGAGTTTTATTGGTTTCTTTGTTTACTTACAATATATGTCCATAGATCCTTTTAATTCTTTATAATTTTATATCCTCAGAGATGTAAAAGATTGAGGTAATTCCCTCTCCACAATATCCAACATACACCCAAGACTGACCACTAGAGGTAATTAAGTCAGTCTGCAGAAGGCCTTTTGCACAAATTGGAGGTGGGGGGAGGAGGCCTAGGAACCCAGAGAGGTGACAGAACTCAGTCCTGTAAGAGGGGTCCCCAGGCCTGGAAAACCACTGGTGACCAGACTCCAGCCTGACACTGATTACTACTCCCTGCAATACTGATCTGTTGAATGCTGAGATCAGACCATCTATCTCGCTGGACAACATTGAGGTTTCCCAGCTCCACTGACCAACAAGGAAGCACCCCTGTTTAGATTTGAACTTCAAGGCATGGGACATAAGGCAGGGGTCAAGAAGAATGGGGCTGCAGAACACTTAAGGTGAGAGGTGAGGCCAGCTGGACTTCCTGGGTCAAGTGGAGACTTGGGGAACTTTTCTGTTTTACAACAGGATTGTAAAATGCAACAATCGGGAACTTTTGGGTCTCACAAACCGGTTGTACAATGCGCCAATCGGTGCTCTGCAGAACGCACCAATCAGCAGCGCTCCATAAAATGCACCAATCAGTGCTCTGTGAAATGCACCAATCAGCAGGATTCTAAAAGTAGCCAATTGTGGGGAGGATTGAAAAACAGGCACTCTGATAGGACAGAAACGGAACATGGGCGGGGACAATAAGGGAGTAAGAGCTGGTCACCCCAGCCAGCAGCGGCAAGTGGGTTGGGTCTGCTTCCACCTTGTGGGAGCTTTGTCTTTTCACTCTTCACAATAAACCTTGCTACAGCTCACTCTTTGGGTCAGTGCCATCTTTAAGAGCTGTAACACTTGCCACGAAGATTCGCAGCTTCATTCTTGAAGTCAGTGAGACCACAAACTCACCGGTGGGAACCAACTCCGGACACAAAGGGGCTCAAATTCCCATTGAAGAGAGGCATAATGAAAACACATCTTTAAGGATGACTGCATACCTATAGGTGGTGGCTTAAAAGAGCAGTCTAATGTTGTTAACCAGTGTCTTAATTTCTACCATTTTCAAAGAGAATTTACTATGGACAGAATATGATGCTGTGTGTTATGAAGGATCAGCAATGGATAAGGCTTACACACTGTTCTGGTAAAGAAAGAAAAAGCATATAAAGACTTAAATCATAAAATAAAAGATAAGTAATAGTTGATTAATGTCTTCATTGTTAAGATATAGGATAAGCAATTGTTAATAATTATTATTTTGATTACTATATGTATATGCAAGGCGTAAATAAAGCACGTTGTTTCATTTAGTCTGCTCAAAATAGCCTTCCAAGAGAAAGTTTTATTACACCCCTTGTAAAGTTGAGTAAACCAAGACTGTAATATTTAAGTAGGTTGTCCAAGGTCCCATTGCTTTTAAAAGTAGAACTGGAATTTGAATCTAAGTCTGTGACGTCAAAGACTAAACTTGGCCATTTCACTAAAATTCTTGGTTGCGGGAAGGAAGAAATGTCCCTTTGGTCCGGGATGATGGGGGCAGGCTTCACAGAGGGTAAGGGTGACAGCTGAGTATGAAGGGAGGGTAGGATTGGAAGGGCTCTGGAAGGAAAAGAGTGGCTTCCAGATGGGGTAAGTGTCTGATTAAAAGCTGAGATGACTCGGTCATTCAAAATTATTTATCTTTTCCTTACTTATGCCTGTTCCTAGTTGCATAACTTTCAAGGATGCTGGAATATCACCACCAAGGAAAAAATGTGGTCAAATAAAGTTATGCCTTAAGTGCCAACAGTAAGACTGGTTTGGCCAGTGCTGACGTTTTCACGCATGCCCGCATGCACACGTGAGGATGTAAGAACACATGTGTAAGTTGTTTTCTGGGGAAAAGCAGTTTTTTATTGTGAAATTAAGTAATGTCCTTTCTAATTTTTGGAATTAAAACAACCTTTTCTCAAATGATGATGATAATAGTTAACACTTGAATAGTCTTGTTTAATAGCTTAATTAGGTTAGCAAGCATATGTTGTTTTCAAAAAATATTTTTTCCTATGGTTGGTCCATGACCTCCACAGTCTGGAAAACATTCACGTGATTGCTGTATGTTACTATCAGAGTATGTGTGAGGAACATCCTCTTCTGAGGAAAGGCAAGGGCTTTCCTTCTGAAAAGTGTTCGGCACTTCCAAGCTGGCTGCCTTATAAATGCCATGTTGAACCCAAATTGTACTGAGTGACCATCCCTTTGCCAATGTCTGTTTCCGATATGGTATCTTTAGGATATAAGTGTAGAATAATCTCTTTATTTCACAAATGGACCCAGCAGACAAGAGATCCAGGTCCTTCTAGGGGGTCTTCAGTGACCACAGAAGGAAAGAAAAGCTGAGTTGATCAATGCCAATCTTTAGGAAAATCATTTCTAAAGGTGGCAAGAAAGGCCTAGTGTAAAATATGACATACTCTGCCTCTCTTTTCTTTGTTCATTTTGTTGGATTTTAGCACAACATGTGTATATATAACCAGAGAAGACTTGGGAACATGGTAGTTATCCCTTCAATTATCTGCTAGAGTAAGGTAGATGAGGCTTGCTCCAGGGGCACCCTGAGATTTGAACTAGGACTTAAGGATGAAAGTCACAAGTAGGTAAGGCTGAAGCTAAGTCAGTAACAGAAGCAACTCTGGCTAAGTCAGAGCTGTCAACAATGGCCTGGGCTTCCTCATACCCATCTCTGACAGTGTTGGTACAAACAACAGAAGGCAACGTCGAGAAAATCCCAGGGAAATAATTCTAACAATGGAGGAATGATGTGACTAAACACATGCTTTGGTTAGGTTTATTTGGATTGCAAGCAAAAGAAACTAATTCTGCCTAACTTAGCAAAAAGACGAAGTGTTAGAGGGATACTTCAATAAACTGAGGAAAAGAAAAGAGCTAACAAGTGAGCTTTAGGAGGGTCAGTGAGAAAGTTGCTCCAGGACCCTCAGTAGCAGGAAATCCTAAACCCTTCTTCAGAAGACCTACTGTTTACAGAATAACTTTGTTACAACCTCCAGGCTTAATGGAAAAAGAGTAATGTTTGACCTTCCTGGAAAGAAAATCAGTTAGCCCCATCTAGGTCAATCAGTTATGGCCTGGTTTCCCCATCACTAGAAACACACCAAAAGAGAAAGGGACAGCTATGAGCTGAGGGTCATCCTAATTGGCAGCTACTCTAATGATCTTACACCTAAAGGGTCTGTTTCTGTGGTGTGCTGGAGCTGGCTGCTAGCTAGCGAGAGTCAATTTTGTGCTTCTCCTTCCAACTTCAAGGGTCAGCCTGTGACTTGGCCATGGTAGAAGTATTTACACCACGGAAATTGGCAATCACTACCAATCAGGGATTTTGTTTTTTCCATTGACCTGGTTTACCAGTGCTCTGTTGGCCTATTTCAAGATAATTGAACAGTCTTGCCAAGACTGCTGAACAGGGGGCATGCCATATAGCCCACAATAGGGAATACATTGCTAACACACACCAGCACGTTTTCTGTGCCAAAGACTATACCATTCTAAGTCCTTTATGTGTACTAACTCATTTGATCTGCACAACAATCTAATGAGGAAGGTGCCATTATGTTCCAATTGGAGAGATAAGAAAAGAGAGGCAGAAAGGAGTGAATTAACTTACTCAAGTTTACATGGCTAGTAAATGGCAAAGTAGAGATTTGAACCTGGGTAGTCTGTAATTTTATGTCTTAAAATAAAATAGATTATGTCTAGCATTGTTCTAAGTTGGGATACTCTTGACACAGAAAAAACAGATTCACTTTGAATCAAGCGAGAAGTTGGTTGAATTCTGGTAAGAGGATCACCCCCTCAGTCACAATGTTGCCGTCAGTAAGAGCAGCCGAGGGCAGGTCTACAACTGGTGCTTGAATGTTTACTTCATTTCATTGTATATTTATTTCATTTCCAGGGATGCCCAAGGACTGAAGCCAAATCGCAGAATTGCTAACCAAGTCCACGGGGAAGAGACAGACTCACAATGCACACTGCTGGACTCCCCAAGTGGGTGACAGCAACACTTCAGAACTCAGTGGGCAGAGCAGATCACATGATTGCTCCCACATGGGCTGTGATTTCTCAGTTCCAGTGAGAAAGGGGAAAGAAGTCTGAACCTTCAACATACTTCTCCCGTATCCCACCACCAATACTACAAGGCATAGAACACAGAAAACAGGAGCATCATAGAAAGACGGTCATCCAATTTTACATGCATGCCTCTGACAAGTCACTTGACTTTACGTATCTTAGCTGTGGGAATCTATAAAATAAAAATGATATTACCTGCCCCTGAGGTCACTAAGAGGTTCACATAAGATCCCCTCAAAGGAAAACATCTGGAAAACTGCAAAATCCCACCAGAATGGTGAGCATTTTCCCTACTCACAAAGCTGTGGCCCCCTAAGACCCAAATGGTGATGGTGCAACTGGGTTCATTTGAAACACTATCTGGTGTGGACACACTGTGTGCTAGGCACTGCTTCTATTGACTAAGCCAAACTCATTTAGTCAGTGTAAAATCACCAGTCCAGATGGCTAATGGGAATTTCAACTGGGGCAAATATAAATCCACGAAGGGAAAATGACTATCTGGAGGAGGCACAAAAGAGTTTTCCTTTTCTTGTGGTTCATTGAGAGAGGTGATGATAATCCATTGGCACGAAAGAGAATGGCTGCTTCTAAATAAACTTAAACAATGATCAGTTTTTCTAAATGCATCAAACTTGCAATTAATATTTGTTGAATCAATGAATGGGATTCCAAAAAACTGGATTTAAATCCTGGTTCTGCACCACTACCATCTGTGTGATTTTGGGAAAGCTAATTAGCTCTATGAATCTCAGTTTCTTCATCTGTAAAATGAGAATCCTAATACACTTATGAGGTATTATATAGGATAAATATGTAAACCATTTAGCACATTTAGTTGGCTATATAACAAGCAGTTATTATTATTATAAATGCAAGGTATAGTTATTTTTTACCATTACTATGAGTGTGGGTCATTAACTTATTATTATTGGCTACAAGATAAATATGTTCAAATCACTGATCTCTAGAGGTAAGAAAACTTTTTTTTGAGAAAACTATTTAAAAAACCGGGAGAGAACATACTTTTTTACTGTTTTCTGTACTTTTATCTATAGATTCAATACATTTCCAGTGTTTACCATGGCATCACAATTCCACTGCCACAGGCTTAAGCAAATGTAAATTGGAGAGGGAAAATTAATTTTTCAGATAAATGCAAAAAGAACTGCATCACAAAAATGACAGTGTATCCAAGACATTTCTGCTCTAGATTTTGGCTTCCTTTTCTTTAATCACCTAGCAGAATTCTTCTGGATATCCAAACTCAATATTTCAACGGCTCTTCAGAGCCAAAAAGCTTTCTGCAAAGGATTAAAGAAGTAGCAAAATGTCATTATAAATATGAATTTAATTTGCTTGAGAGAAAAAAAAAAAAACCTGCATGGCTTTGACAGTTATCCATTCTTACATAAAAAAAAAAATTGTAAATCTCACAAGAGTAATAGAAAAATATCAATGAACTGCTATGATCAAATAAATGAAAGTCCTATCAATTTATTTGTAGTTTCTTTTTGAACTACAAATAATAGATGCTAAATATCTTCCTTTGTCCCTTAAAGAAGTCTGAGAGTCTTGGGTTTTTCTATCCTAAACAGCACAACATGAGCCGTGACAGTTCTTCACTGAAACTGAATTAATTTAGCTTTTAGCTTAAAAAAGCTCAAGTATCTATAACCCATAAGCTGTACTAATATAGCAAAATAATTGTATTGTATTCTGAAGTGACAGCTGCATTCTTTAGGTCATTCCTTAGTTAAACAAAAGTGGAGGTGGGAAAGGAGACACAGCAATTGTCCTGATATGGAGGCAAAAATTAATCTCCATTTTTATACTTAAAAAAATTATAAATAAAATGCTCATAGTTCTAGTGATTGGCTATTCATCTTCTTTTTTTTTTTTTTTCATCTTAGCCATTTCCTCAAAGATCCGTCTGCACTTCATTTATTTATTTCCCCCATAAAGAAGGATTATAACTCTCTTATCCCAAATTTGAAATACTGGGTTGTCTGTAAATATGGAAGCCTAGAAGAAGCCGCAGTAATTGGTGCTTTTAGCTGCCCACTTAATCTTGCTTAAGTTACCAGCATTCACGATGAGGAATGACCGAGAGGCACAGGTTCAGTAACCACCACGATGGCAAATGCAGGGGATGAGGTTAATAAAGATTATTGTCAGGAACCTCAATGATACTCCAAAGCATGAGAACCAACAAATCACAAATTAAGAGCACTTGCTAACTAGAAGCAAGGTGACAGCCAACTACGGTAGTTAAGGCATTATTGCTTCTGTAAACGCTAACTCAAGAATAAAGTAGACATGTAATCTTCAACTCCCAGAACACCCCAATTTGGCCACTAAAGATGCTGTTTTACATTTCCAAACATTTTCCCCTGTCACTGCTTTTTATACTTCAGTTCTCAGGTTGTAAGTATTTGTTACTTGCAAAGCAGCCCCCTTTGAACACTGAATCATGGGAGGCATTTGTAACTAACTGCCAATGCCGCCTGCCAAACAAAAACTCCCTGCTGGTGACATGACCACCTAGTGACCTCTAAAAATGTTGTAACAATGTGAAAAATAGCTCCCTCTTGTAGGAAACAGCAATTTTTTAAATTAAACGTACATCGAACGTTCGCTTATATACAGATAAATGGTGTTCAGAGTCACCTTCTCTGTTTCCAATTTCAATCTTTTGAAACCCAGCCCAAACCTAAATAAATAAATGTTGATACTAAGAAGAAACTAAGAGCTCAAGAGCCTTGTGATTTTGCAAACAGCTTTTTTCCATTTTCAAAAATCTAAACTCCAGGCCAGACACAGAACAGGTAATGAAAAGGAACAGGCTTGGCAGTCCCTCTGTGGTTCTAAGCTGAAAAATACGTCAGGCAGAAATAAGTGGCTATAATTTGGCAGGCTTAATGTCTTCAAAAGTTTGCAGCTTGCTAGAGAAAAAAAAATTTAAAACAGTTATAACATTTACAAATTGAAACACAATCACGAAGCTAAAAAGCCACATGAACATAATTTCATTATCCTCAGAGTTTTAAACATACTTTTATCATCTTCAGGTGTTTTTGCACCTATATAATAGAAAGTGCTGATAATTATTAAAACTGGGGGTACCAGGAAACTTTTTGATGCTAACACGATCTTCGGTGACTGTAATACTGATGAACTTAGTTTATGCCCTTGACATCAAAATATTCTTGGTCTCACGTTAAAAAGTGCAATGGAGCTTCCCATATGTGCCCCATGGGACACAAGGAATGGGAAATGGGACATGACAGTAAGTATTTTTTGAGGCTGTGGATCACTGTTTTTCCGGTTAGTTTATCTTTCTAAAATTTCAAAATTAAAAGTCTCAGAGCAACAGAGGTATGACATGTCAAAGGCTGTTCGACTCTAATGTGTCTCTTGTTCATCCTGACATCTTCTGATGAATTATTTCCAAACACTGGTCCAAGCCACGAAAAATCAAATCAGCTTGAAAACAAAGGGGCACCAGCAACTGCCTGTTTCTAAGCCATTAAAATGCCTGGAAGATCACTCTTTTTAGAAAGAGTCCTTTTTACCTCCTTAAATCTTTCTCGCCTACCACCCCATCCCCTTCCTCTCTACCCAAAACAAAGAAAACCACCTTAAGAGTTCCCTCCCTCAAAGAGGGAGAAAGGGAATGTATATGCTTTTATCTCTGATTTTAAAAACAATAAGATGCAAAGAAGAAAAAAATGTATACCCAAATCCACATTAAAATATGTTTCTACCTTTTCAAAGTTTAACTTAAACACACTTTGCTAATATGTTGATATACCAAATTCAATACGCTTTTGGTGAAAACACTCCATGCTGAACTAAAAAATTCTCCTTGAACTAAAAACTACTCCCCTTGAAACTATGGTGTATGGGGGTAATCAGAAAAGAACACAGAACACCACATCACATTAGTGTATAGGCATGATGAATTATTGTCATTTCCAGCCAAGGAGAGCTTTTCTTTATTTTGTGACATTCCCCAGCTTTAATGAGCAACTTCATAATACATAAGTTGTTCTGGAAGACTTAACATTTACAAAAACACAGCACGATATTACTTAGCATAATGTAAATTTGGAATTTTAAAGAAATCTGAGAACTGGAAGAGGACGTCCCTTCCACACTGATCTATCTTAGATTTTGAGGTGAGGAGGTGCGTATCGGCAATATGATTTGATCAGTGCTAAATCTAAATTTATATAATAAAGAAATCATTATAATAAAATTATAGCAGGTGGAACCCTGTGAAACTGCTAGTGTCTGGGTATGTTCAACCCATAAAAATGGCAGTATCATAAGATTCAGCTTAATAACACAGTGCCTTACTTTCTTAATCTATTAAATGATTCTAATAATAATTATTTCACAGGATTGATGTGAGAAATCAACGAGATACTATACATAAAGAGCTTAACACAGTGCTTGACACATGGTAAGCATTTAGTAAATTAATGTAGCAGGAAAAGGAGGAGTTATAAACCTATAAATATTTTTCACTTTGAGCATTCTAATAATTTAGGTTATTACCACTTACATAAACATAAATTATTCATCAATAGCTTACAATTTAAGAAATGTAATCAAAATTCTTAGTGAATATTAACTGAGTGTCTTCATTCTTAGATCATTAAAAGTCAATTGTATTTGAGGCTCAAGTAAAATTCCTCTTTTGTAAAAAACAATTCTATCAAATCAAGATAAATATCATATATATATATATATATATATACACACACACACACACATTTACCTTTGGGTTCTTATTTTTTATATTCAAATAACAATAAGCCCATTTTTTCATCTGGAGAGAATTACATCTGATGACTATCAAGAGTGACTGAAATATTAATGACTTAAAAAAATTCACAGCTATCCAATATTTCCCAGCAATATTCTGAATTGTGCCAGGTGAGTCTAATAATCTGCTATTCTCCCCCAAAAATAACATGGATTGTTCTAATTCCATGAAGAAGAGCTCATATTTCATCTAAAAATCTTTCGTGCAAAAAACTATATCATACTAAATTATTAATTTCCAAAGGATGGAGGGACTGGAATCTGTGACTGAGGTAGTCTAGGACTCTGAAATGGGCTAAGCTGAATCATGAGACTTGGGTTCCCCAACTCCAAACTATGCACACCACAGCCACTTCACTCATACTGAGGAAGATCCCCCAAACTCTGCCTCTTCTCATTTCATGCTTTTCCAGAAGTTCACCCTTCTCAGAACCACTTCTTCTCTGACGGGTATCACCAAAGGTGAGGGGCAGACCAATGAGGAGGAGGGCTTGCTGCCATCCTGCAGAGCCCCCCAGTGGACCTATCTTTGGCAATGTTCTAACTTTTAAAGATTCCTGTCCCCATTTTGCAACTTTCTGATTTAGATTTCCTTGTCTCCTAGGACATTGCTAGCCTACACACCAAGGGCTGGCGTTCAGACAAGGTGGGTCATATCTGTAGCCAAAATACCCAGCCATTTAATATAAGGAAGTGTGGATATTGGATCTTTCCCCTCTTCTTATTACACATTAAAAGCCAAACCAACTCCTTGCAAAGAGCTCAAACTGTGTAACGTTTTCCAAGAAGGTTATGGCGGGTTTATGTCAATGAAGGTGAATGGATCAAATACAGTCTTCAGTAAGGTCTCTACCAACAAAGAAGGCTTAAGCATATTAAAAGAGAGTCCATTTTGGGAATTCAAAACACTTGGATTGCCAAGGTGAGAGCTAACCACTAAATTCCACCAGATAAGGTGGTTTTTCCTTTTTCTTTTTAGATTACAGACTCTGACTAATTCTTGATATTTTTAGTTCTTTGCAGAGGAATTTTGATTTGGAATAAACTTTTACTCCTTGACAATTAAGCCAAACCTCAGAAGCAACTCTTTTTTATGACATTTCAGGCTCCCACAGTTTTACCTATCTGTAAAATTCCTCCTTTCATACCAATCCAACAGAGCATAAATTAAAGCACATTGAAAATGGTATTCTAAAGGAAACTGACAATCCCTGAATTGGTGTATTGCTGTGCCATTTCTTCTTGTCATTTTGAAAATTACAATCATCTTACAATTTTAAAAAACAGCTTTCTAGATTCTTCACGAATACAACAATATGACTGCTCCATAGTTCACTTAAATCACTCGGGTCTTACTTCATCTTCTCCACATTTGCACAAGAAGTGTTCGCTATTGTCTCCTCCCCCTCTCTTGGAGTCAGACCAGCTGGGATATTTTAAGTCTCTTTCATTAAAAAAAAAAAAAAAAAAAAGGTTAAGGTCAAAATAAGTATGATAAACATGGTAGTTTCTATTCTCAATACTCAAGGACGAAAGACTAAACAACAACAAAAAAATGTAACATTAAAATTCACTGAAGTGTGATGAAGATTGTTTTTTTCTTCCCTTGCAATATAATCATGGAGAAAAAAAGTGTTTTGGAAAACAGCAGGTTTTACCTTTAGTAAATCTAGTCTTTCAAATGAGTCCAGTAGTTAATTTTACAGCCACACATTTCTTAAATTTATATGTTTCCAATTATCTGAATGACTGACACTTTCAAGTTTTATGGTTGATTTTGAAGAGCAGGGCACTTAAACTTACATGAAGTATATTTTTACACACATGAGTAATTAAATTGTGCTTAACGAGCTCTTCTTTGTACTTGTGAAGTTTTAGCATTTTGGTTGAAGTTTCTTTAAAAGTTAGTAAATTCCAACACTGGACTTTTCATAATACACACTTTGCTATTGGGCTTAACCTCTTTTACTTACAGAGTGTCAGCACCCCTCCATGACATAAACCCTCTACTAAACAGTAGCCAGTGTCAAGGTTATCACATGAAAACAGACCATAGATTTCAGTCTCATACTTTTCTGATGGCTGAAAAAGGCAAATTCACAGCATGGACAGAGTAACACATTGACATCAAAGAACCTGCAATATCACAGGTAAATTAATGTGCTTCCCACTGCCCACAGTCAAGGAGCAGACTGGATTCTTCAGAAACACATTCTGAAGTCATTTTATCTTCCTTTCCCCTTCTTCCTTAAATGTAATCATCTACTGTCTGTAATGTAAGCAAATACCTTAGTGAGGTTGTGACAAATTGATTAGGAGCACCTTGAAGACCCCAACTTGGTGATTGTTTTTTCTGTAATAGTTACATGGGTCAGTTCTTTGATATTTGCTGCATATAGAGACGTAAGTATTCCTTCACTTCACTTTAGTTCAGAAACGCTTGAAATAGACTAAGTAGTAAAAATTAGTCATATATTCCAGTTTCTGTTTAATGCATTATTAAAGAATTTTCACATCTACATGGGTGAGAAAGATGGGTGAACTATAATGTACAATTAATATGTTGCTTTGCCAAGAGATGACTGGATAACAACAGTAGAGAAAGTCAGAAGATCACCCTGAGGACATCCCAACTAAATGCTTACTCATCATTGAATCTGGTGTCTCTGCTAGTCTGCATGGAGGTGGTTCAGTGCACATGAACACGCCATGTCAAAATAATGCTCAGATAAAATAATCCAGAAATAATACAATTTTTGACATGTATAATGAGCATATGGAGTCAGTTCACTGAGAAACGAAATACAGTGAGTGTTAGTGGGGCAGGGGTGCCTTGATTTGTTTCTAGAATAGGAGACCCTAAAGGGCATGACATAAATCTGTGGAAAAAGAAAATGACAAGATGCAAATCTCCCTCTGAAAAGAGTAGGTGGGCCCAGGGTAGATTGGGATGTGCCAAATGAAGACACAGAGATGTCCTCTTAAGCATCACCATTTGTTCATTCTATGCAGAGCCTGTGTCAACATTAAGACAGATGCTTTGAGGATCAAATAATACAACGCATTGACACTGATAATACAAACAAAAGAAGAGTGGCTGTCGTTATGGTTTTTAGTCTCATTCCTTGCTCTTCCTACCGTCATCATTGTTATTACTACTGGAGCTCAGGTCCCAGCAAACTTTCTATAAAAGGTCGGAGAGCAAACACTTTAAGCTTTACAGGTGCAGTTGTCCCATTTAGCAAATAAAAATACAGAAGTTCAGTTACATTTGAATATCAGATAAACAGTAAATATTTTCTTTTAAGACAAGTATGTCCTGCTGAATATGTGCTTACACGAAAAATGTATTCATGTTTATCTGGGTTTTTTTTTTTTCTTAATTTTATCTCAGGCTTTCTATGTGTTATCTGGCAACCCTATTTATAGGCCATGGGTTTTCTGTTGCAACTACTTGACTCTGCTGTTGTAGCGTGAAAGCAGCCATGACAGTACATAAACAAATGCATGTGGCTGTGTCCTAATGAAAGGTTATTTACAAAAACAGGTGACAGATGAGGTGATATGGTTTGACAATGTGTCCCCACCCAAATCTCATCTATATAATTGTAATCCCCAGGGAGGGGTCTGGTGAGAGGTGATTGGATCATGAGGGACACATGGTAGTGAGTGAGTTTTCACAAACCTGGTGGTTTAAAAGTATGTGGCTTTCTTTGCTCTCTCTCTCTCTCTCTCTTCTGCCACCATGTAGGACGTGCCTTGCTTTCCCTTCACCTTCTGCCATAATTTTAAGTTTCCTGAGGCTTTCCCAGCCATGTGGAACTCTGAGTCAATTAAACCTCTTTCCTTATAAATTACCCAGTCTCAAGTAGTTCTTTCTAGCAGTGTGAACACAGACTAATACATGAAGGTAGGCATTGGCCCATGGGCCATACTTTCCTGACTCATGCCAAAGCTCAAAATTAAGCCTACACTGAGTGAAATAATCAGATTTAATGTAAGGATGGACTATTCTAAACATTTGAAGGGAGGATTTTCTTTCATTCGGACAAATAGGGTAAATTTTCACCACTGCCTGGACACAATTCCTGGGTCTTCCTTTCTACTACCATGCCTAGGAAAATATTTCTGACACTGCAATGCACCTGATATTGCAGCCACTTAAAATCAACATTTGACACAGGTGTGTTCCAATATCATACCACAACAGACACACAAATGAGTGAGACCTTGTGCCTGCCTTCAAGGATCTCCCACTCAGGTCATGAGGGCCCTTATTTTTATTAAAAAAATTTTTTTAGGGCCGGGCGCGGTGGCTCAAGCCTGTAATCCCAGCACTTTGGGAGGCCGAGACGGGCGGATCATGAGGTCAGGAGATCGAGACCATCCTGGCTAACCCGGTGAAACCCCGTCTCTACTAAAAATACAAAAAACTAGCCGGGCGAGGTGGTGGGCGCCTGTAGTCCCAGCTACTCAGGAGGCTGAGGCAGGAGAATGGCATAAACCTGGGAGGCGGAGCTTGCAGTGAGCGGAGATCCGGCCACTGCACTCCAGCCTGGGCGACAGAGCAAGACTCCGTCTCAGAAAAAAAAAAAAAAAAAAAATTTTTTAAAGCAATATTAAAGGTAATACATATTGTAATCTAGTTAGTTGGGTCAAGCAAACCCTTGGCCAAAGTTGGTAGAAGAAATTAAGGGACCCAGATCTCAGCTGACTTGAAACTTGAAGGCAGTGTGGCCCAGTCTTAACGATAGACATGTGCACTCAGATGGTTAACCTGTATCACAAATAAGGCAAAAAAGTAGAGTCAAACTGGGGATATTTATTCAAGGAAGAAAGCCTACAAAAGAGAGAAGCAAGGAAGAATGGCTGAATATTTGATTGTGTGGAGGAGAGACCTAATTTGTTCCATATAGTTTGCAAGGGACCTGAATTATTTCACATAGCTCAAGATGATAGAATCAGTGTCCAGTTCAGTTCAAGTTAACAACTGTCTACAGAACACATACTAAGTAGGTAGGTGCAAGTCTGGCCCCACATGTAGATTACAATCTAGTTGGAACAATAGAGGTAAATACATAATTAAACAGAGAATCAAGAAAGAGATTCCTAAGAAAACGGCATTACTGGGGACTTGAGGAATGACTTGGATTGGTCTAGAAGAAAAGGGTGAGAGGCAGCCTGTAGGCAGATAGGAAAGCACTGGCAAATGCTCAAAGCATAGAGATTGACATGTGGCAGGAACAATGAGAAGTTCAATGTGGTTACACAGTGGGACCAGAGGAAGAATTGTCTCCCAGGGATGGTGATGTGACATGAAAGGGTTTAAACTAATTAGTAAATAGTATTGATTTTAGAGGTGGAATGTGGCTCAACTTAAGGAACAGATGTCTAGCATTGCTAGAATGCTGTCCATCCACAGAATTTCTCCAACAAGGAAGCAAATCACCATCTTGAGTGAGACTATGAAGAAAATTCCTGCTCTAGAGAGGAGGTTGCATTGGTGAGATAGATGCATCGGGTGTGTCTGGCATTAAACAAACCCAGGTTCAGATAGGGACTCTGCCTCCTACCAGCTGGTGACCCTGAGCTTCAGTTCTGCCATCTTCAAAGGGGGAGAGTTTTACCAATTTTGCAGGGTTGTTGTGAAATTTAGAAATGAGTACCAAGTATAACCATCCAGCACATAGAAGGTATTCAGTAAATAGTATAGACACAGACTTTCTGACTTTAAATTGTGGATATTTTCAGATATACAGAAAAGGAGAAGCATATAATGAACACCCACAAGTCCATTACCAAAATTTAATAAATGTGTCATATTTTCTCATCTTTTATTTCTGAAGTATTTTAAAAATTGGACATCAAGACATTCCACCCCTAAATATGTCAGTCTGTTTCTAAAAATTATGGATTTTCCCTATATAATAGTACCTAATAAAATAAAGCACAATATTACAGATATTTTAAAAATAAATGTTGGCTTCTCATGACATATTTTTATGAACATTATTTTAGTGCATCCACTAACTCTCATGCAGACCTACCCTTTTCGATGTTTTAAAGTCTCCCAAACAAGTTCCCAAATACTAACATTCTCAGAAATACTTCCACTGTTTGCCTTCCTCTATTTAGTTCAGAATAAGGTTTTACAATTTTTCCTTTTGTGGATACAGCATGGGATGCACCATTCAGCTAGAAGAGTTCTGCAGTGTTCTCCAAATTTTAAAAAGGGGTTACCTCTCTGAAGATGGACAATTATAACTTAAATTATATCTGTGCAACAGTCATAACAGATGAAAAGCACATTTGTAATTACTTACCATTCTCTCCTCCTCTTTGAACTGGCTTCTGTCACACCTGCTGAGACACTTGCATCGCATTTACTTACTAATGGGATCTTTTACCTTGGACTGTGCACATAGGGCCTGTGCCAATCCCAGGCCCCAGTCCTCAGCACAGATCCTGGTAATTGCTAAGCCCTCAGTTAGGTGTTGGCTGAATGACTACACAAATGAAGGAGATACCTTATGGCTTTGGTTGTGCTGTTATTTTGCTTATCAAACCTTCTTTTTCCAGACAGAGAAAAAGCAATCTTCTGCTTAGGTCATAGGATCTTAAAGTCTGAATTAACAACTTCTAAACAAATAGGGTTTTCTGATAGTTTTCTGTGCAACCTTAAGACATTTGACAATTGTTGAATGAATCCCCACTTGTATTTACTCACATACCTCCCAAGAATTCATGAGACCAACTGACACTCAAGGAAATCTAGAGGCTAAATATAGAGACATGGGGTCTCCTTTCTCCTGTTTCTTAAATGAGAATGTTCATCTCCATTGCATGTAGCCTAATGTGACCACAGCAAACAACAGAATATGCAGCAGTGAGGTCCATTTTTGGTGGGGATTTGCTTCTTTTTTTGGCAATACGTAGGGTGAGATTTCAGCTGCCAAATTATACAGCTCTTCAACTCTGTGCCAAACTTTATCAATTTCAAGAGTCACCTATTAGAACAATTTCTAAGAGATTAGTTTTAATCCAACAGGAGATCGCTTCTTGTCTTCCAACATCAGAAAAGTAGGTCAAAACTGAGTCTCCTACAAGTCCATGTGATCTCTTTCTTTCTTTTCATTTATTTATTTTTTGACTGAATAAAACTGGCATTCCTAAGATAGGGCCCATATGTGACTGTAATATTCTCATAAATCAAATTATGCAAAATACATGCAATTATCTACATTACCTACTTGAATAAAAGGAGACTTTTTTCTCCCCAATACACAAGAATGATCTGAAGTCTACTTTTCTTGGCAGATTAAATTGCCCATCCATCTCCAGCCATTGGTACTCATTCAAACGAGTAATGGCTCTGCAAAGGCTGATCCTAAAGGGTCCCCAAATTCATATTTAATCTAGAGATAAGTGCAGCAATCAATCTTTCCCAGGGTCTAAGAGAGCTATTGTATTCCACCCGATGACGTAGCATGTGCAACTATTGTTATGGCTTTCCGCCCTAATGACTCAAAATGAACATTTTTAGACAATCCAAACTGGCAGAGGCATCCTCAACAGAGGGAACACGCTTCAGAGAGTGAGTGGGTTGTTATGTGAGGCTTTTTCTCTGAGGTTGAGGGAGCAGCTGTTACTGGGGCTATTACATCATGCAGACACTATATTAATATGAAACACTGCAAAGGTTATCTTTAAAGACAGGGACCGAGACCAGACTAAAAGCCTGAGGAAATCTTGTCCACGTCTGTAACGCCTCTATTCCCTGCCTGCTCAGGTGAGTTTGGCTTTCGTGCATTTTGCTGAATAAAATGATTAAGTGATCTCACTATCTCTGTTTTATTCTTCTTCAGTCTCAGAAGGAAAAAAAATCCTAATAGAATGAGAGTGAGGGCAGTAGAATAGGATGCAGTCTTTCAAAGAGAAGTCTTTTAAACATGGCTCAAGGATACTGTGCTCCAAACTAGGGGAAGAATCTGCGGAGGCTCAGAACCCCTGTAGGGTATGCCTGGGCCCCAAGTCCCAGGACACTAAGAGAACTGTGTGACGCTACCAAGGCTGCCAGGAGGAGCAGCTGAATTCAAAGCCCAGGCCACACACAGCAGCACTAAATGCCAGCAAATCACCAAAACCTGCTGTGGCGAAGGGCTGGCAACAGAAGGAAAGCTGCCCGTTTGGAAAGGGGGCATCTGCCCCCATTTAAAGGCTAGAACACACCTCTTGGCTCTCTCCCAAAAAAGAAAAAAAAAAAGGATCAAGGACCCAAACAAAATAATAGGGGAACAGACATGAGATTTCAGGTGTGTTATTAATTAATTAATTTGTTTATTATTTTGAGATGGAGTCTCGCTCTGTCACCCAGGCTGGAGTGCAATGGCACGATCTCAGCTCACTGCAACCTCTGTCTCCCAGAGAGTGATTTTAATTGAATCCAACAACAGTATGCAAGCTTTCCTGTCCAGCCTTGGAAATGACCCAAGGAGACTGGGCAGGTTTGGCATTTCAGGTAGATGTAGAAGACACCAGACTGGAGCTCACCCCTAAAATAATGATGGGGGAAGAGGGTGAGCGGAGCTTGTGGGATAGACTGAGGATCCGAAAAGGAGGGTATCTAGTAGGGGGCACTCACCCTCTGGCCCCACCTCTTATGTCTGGCACAGGTTGGGAAGGGTTGGCGATCTTGAAGACACCAGGCACACTGAGATGCAGTTACGGACACAGCTCTAGGACTATAACCCAGAATTCACCTTCCCTGAAAGCTCAAATGTCTGAGAAAAAAAGAGCTGCCAAAAGTCACATTGTATTCCTCCTTCACCTTCACACCTCCACTTCCTGGAACAGGAACCTTGAGGGTGATTACTTGCCTCATTCCCCATGCTACCTAGTTTAGCTTCCCTCTTACCATGTTCTTCCTGCCACCTGTGTTTCCCAGGTCATATCAGCTTGGGGGTTAGAGAAGCCTCATTCATTCAACTAACAAATATTTATTGAGTGCCTACTGTGTGCCAGGTCCTGTGCTGGGCATCAGGGATAAAATGGTGAACAAAACTAGGCAAGGGTCTTGCTGCATTCATGGATTTATGACTTAAATGGGGGTGTGTGTGTGTGCTGATACCAGTTGGAGAGGTGCTAATTCACTAGTCATGCAGATAAAATGTAACTTTAGTGTTCCAGTGGCATAATTAGTTAGCATGCAGTGCTTATAAAATGTAAATTGCTCAGAGGACTCAAGTTTTTGCCAAGGGTGCCAGCTTCCAAGTCACTACCACCTTTTTCCATTGCTAACATATCTGCCAGCTCCAAAGTGGCGGGTTTCAGATGTTCTCAAAGACCCCAGAGGCTTCAGCAAGGCCACCTATTCAGTTTTCACTGGCTGTCTTAACTGTGGGCCCTTTGCTTTCAGGCCAAATACTAGGGAAGTAAAACAGAAAGTCCTCTGTGTGACAGATGCCCAGCTCCACTCAGAGTTACTCCTTTTCTCTCAACCCAGTTTCCCTACGGTGCTTTAATTCCCAGGAGACAAGGTGGTCCTTCATGCATATAGACCTCTAAGAAGCCTGCCTAATCGGACATGCCCAGGTAGATCAAGACTCAGCTTAAATGAGGGATGGCACAAAGACTCTCCTACATGCTCTGATCTGTAGGTGATGTTTTCCAGGAGTACACTAAAGTGCATCAGGGATGAGCAACAAACAACTGATGTGAATAAGTGATGTCTGAGGCAGACATGAAAAATGAAGTGTTGGCCCTTTGTTCAAGTTAAGCTATGAATGTTCTCATTACTTATTCAACAAACATTTGGGGGTCTACTGAGTACCAAATGTAGGATGGTGATATGGTTTGGATTTGTGTCCCTGCCCAAATCTCATGTCAAACTGTACTCCCCATTGTTGGAGGAGGGGCCTGGTGGGAGCCGACTGGATCATGGGGGTAGATTTCCCCTTTGCTATTCTCATAATAGTGAGTTCTCACGAGATCTGGTTGTTTAAAAGTGTGTAGCACCTCCTTCTTCACTCTCTTCCTCCTTTTTCTGGCCATGTAAGATGTGCCTACTTCCCCTTCGCCTTCTACTATGATTGTAAGTTTCCTGAGGTCTCTCCAGCCATGCTTCCTGTACAGCCTGTGAAACCATGAGCCAATTAAACCTCTTTTCTTTATAAATTACCTAGTTTTAGATATTTCTTTATAGCAACATGAGAATGGATTAATACAGATGCAAGAAGAAAGAAGGTTGGTTTGCAAATCAGAACATCGATCCTGGAATAAAGCACTATCTGGGAATCCATAAGTCAGTGCCTTCACATCCATTGCTCATTCATCCACTCAAGAACTACTTAATGATCACCAACTCTGTAATAGGTGCTGTGCTTTGTGATGGGGATACAGTGGTGAACACAAAGGACCAGGTTTTGCCTTCCTGAAATTCAAAGTCTCATAAGAGAGAGGAACAATAAACAAGTAAACAAATGGAACTTCAGAGAAAGACAATCTAAAGGAATAAAGGGACAAACAGTTACAGGGGAGAGGGTATACTTTAGCTAGGCTCTCCTGTGAAGGAGATGTTTGAACTGAGCCCTGAGGGATGGAGGACACGGGGCCAGCTATGGGAAGATCACAAGGAAGCGCAGACCAGATGGGGGAACGGTAAGTGGAAACGCTGTGAGGCAAGAATGAGCTTAGAAGAAGCAAACGAACGGGGCTGGAGCTTAGGAAGACAGAAGAAGGTGACACCAGATGGGTTTGGGGGGTAGGCAGTGGGCAGAGGCAGTCTACACACCCTAGTTAGGGGGTTGGGTTTTACTTTAGTTTTATGCTTTAATATTATTTTTGCCTCTGAGCATGCAACAGAGGGAACAGACATGATCAAACTCATACCCTAAGATTATCCCTGTGGCTACTGTGTGGATGGATCTTAGGACTGGAGAAATATCAGCACCACAGTGTCCTCATCTGTAAAATGGGATGTTGGATTGCATGGGCTCTAAGGTCCCTTTGGCTCTGAAATTCTAACAGCTGTGATGAACTGGGATGAGTGTTAGGATCACAATGAGCCTGTCTGCCTGGTTCACTGCTATCTCCCTTGGAGGCCTGTGAAGGCTCCAGCATATAAAGGTGGCTGGTAAATATATACTGAATGAATGACTCTGATTTTCATTTACATAAGACTTGCCCTCTTAACATTAAAGAAGTCTGTCCTTTTGGACCTAGGTGATCATCATCACCGCTGATGAGGTCAAGTCATTCAACATTTATTTGGGGGCAGTTTGGGGGCTTGATAGTGAGCCAGCCTGGATTAAAAGATCTGGGGCACACCAGGTTCTTCTCTAGTAGTTTTATATTCTTCAGCGATGGCCTCTTTTCCCTCCTTGCTGATCCTATTTCTGAGCACATCTTAGGGGAAAATCACAAGGTCTCTGTCTGGGTTGGGCAGAAGGTATAAAAGGTATATACAAGCAGAGGGTGCAAAGGTTTGCAGGTGGAAACTGCAGGATATTGTCAGATAATGTTGGATAGTGAATTCTTCAGTTATCGGGATAAAAATTATTAATATATTTGGTTGAACAATTAGAAATTTCTATCTTTTCAGACAAAAACATTGAATATCAGCAATTTCATTACGTTCAATCTAACGCATAGTAACCAATATACATTACATATTGGTTACTATATCTGAGTGCCATAAAAGATTGTATTCATCCACAAGCCACAGAGTGTCACATTTCATCCTAAGGAAATCTAAAAACACTTCGATCCAGGTTTTAGAAAATAACTCTGAAAACAGTTAAATAAAACTCTGGAAAGGCAAGTGAATGGAAGGAGGGGGATAAGGCAGGAGGTTCTTGTGGCAGATCATTTTGTCATTCACAATTATTTGCTCCCTGCTTCCCTCTAATAGCAGTCAACATCCCCTCCCCTTGCCAGGTGATTTGCAGGCCTTCCTGTAGGAAAAGTACACTTCCTTGCCCCATCATCAGGCTCGGACATGTGATCTGCCTTGACTAATGGGATATAAGAGAAAGTAATGCATGCAAACTGCAAACAGACACTTTAAGAGCCATTGTATGCTTCTTCTAACTCTTTTCTCTCTGCCAGGAGAATGGCATATCCCAAACAGAGGCTGCTACCTCATCCTGGATCCTCGAGTGATGGTGACATGTAGAGCACAAGCACAGACCCTAGTGACCCATGGCTGACATGCAACCACTGAGCTGCAGGGGTCACCTGTTATCCTCCAAAGCCCACTAATATAGTTTATAAAGTGGCAGCCTCCAGGCCACATCGGAACCGTAGGAACATTTTGTTTGACTTGCATGGAATTTTAAAAATTTATTTTTTTAGTCAGTTGCCAAAATATTAAAAAATCCCAGTTTGAGGCTTTCTCTAACAATTGGAAGAATTGATAATATCAGAACTGTATTCCTGCATGACAGAAATTAACTGGAATGGAGGAGTGACTGCTCCCTTCCCCCTTTGATGGGCAGATGCTCTCCAGCCCTCACTATTTCCTAGCATCTTTCCAACTGTGAATCTAAGAGTTGGTTGCAATTTATCATCACTGTTAAACTGTTGGTTTTTAATTTTTTATTATTAAAAAAATTTTTAATTATACTTTAAGTTCTGGGATACATGTGCAGAATATGCAGGTTTGTTACATAGGTACACATATGCCATGGTGCTTTGCTGCACCCTCAACCTGTCATCTACATTAGGTATTTCTCCTAATGTTATCCCTCCCCTTGTCCCCCACCCCTGACAGGCCCCATTGTGTGATGTTCCTCTCCCTGTGTCCATGTGTTCTCATTGTTCAATTCCCACTTATGAGTGAGAACATGCAGTGTTTGATTTTCTGTTCCTGTGTTAGTTTGCTGAGAATGATGGTTTCTACCTTCATCCATGTCCCTGTTTTTTATGACTACAAAGTATTCTATGGTGTATATGTGCCACATTTTCTTTATCCACTCTACCACTGATGGGCACCTGGGTTGGTTCCAAGTCTTTGCTATTGTAAATAGTGCTGCAATAAATTTATGTGTGTATGTGTCTGTATAGTAGAATGATTTCTAGTCCTTTGGGTATATACCCAGTAATGGGATTGCTGAGTCAAATGGTATTTCTGGTTCTAGATCCTTGAGGAATCACCACACTGTCTCCCACAATGGTTGAACTAATTTACACTCCCACCAACTGTTGATTTTTAAATACTTGATTCAATATAGATCACTCAGATTGCAAATTATCCTGATTTGCCGTAAAGATAAAATGGAGAATGACATTAACAACATCCATTATGCTAGGTACTAGGTACCTTATGTGCATTATCTCACTAAGTCTTCATGTCCACCCTGCTACCATTGCACAAAAGGGGAAACTGAGGCTGGGAGCCCAGAGTTAGACAAAAGTTAGTAAGGAGTAAAGCTAGGACTTGAACCCAGGTCTGTTTATCTCCAAATCCCATGCTCTTAACCCCTCTTGTGACTCGTTCACGGTGGAAAAATGAGAAGATGAAAATAAGTGGAAATGCTGAGGCATAAACCCTACTAGGTTGGCTGACTGTGCAGGCACAAAGCATGAGCCTCCTAGTCAAACTGGGCTTCCAATTAACATAATCTGTCAGAACAGTAGTAACTCTTGCTCCCATTGCACTGAGATGAGATAATTAACCCTGCACACCTGATGAGGCTGTGCCTTCTTCAGTACCCACTCTGCCCCACAACAGGCCTGAGGAGGCAGGCTCTCCACCTGTAATGGGAAATAACCTTTGCACAGAGCACACAGGATGTCTGTAATTACGGTTTTCTCAGAAATCTCAACTGTATCTCACCTTTTGCTCCTATCCAGTTGTAAGCCTCACAAACAACCACTCACTTGGAGGGGTGAAATATCCACCAGTGACCTGGGAGTAACTCATAAAGGCTCTGGGCTCCAAGGCCTCACATCTGTGGGCCTCTCTGCCCATCAGGACTGTTGTGAGTATTAAATAAGAAAATCCATGCCCAAAGGTTAGTATGGTACTCTAAGCATACAGTAAGGCATTAATATCTATTCTTAGAATTACCATTTATTTTATTAACTTAATTATTTTTGAGACAAAGTCTTGCTCTGTCACCGAGGCTAGAATGCAGTGATGTGATCTTGGCTCACTGTAACTTCTGCCTCCCAGGTTCAAACAATTCTCCTGTCTCAGCCTCCCGAGTAGCTGGGACTACAGGCACACACCACCAGGCCTGGCTACTTTTTGTATTCTTAGTAGAGATGGGGTTTCATCATATTGGTCAGGCTGGTCTCAAACTCTTGACCTCAGGTGATCCACCCTCCTCAGCCTCCCAAAGTGTTGGTATTACAGGCGTGAGCCATCGCACCTGGCCTATTTTATTTTAATGTTTGGAAAAGGTATTTCAGGTTATCACCCATCCTTTCCCTCCCTAAGTTTTTATATTCATCAGCACTGAGCCCAGGATGCTGGAATTGTCAAATTTGCCAAGATGAAGAGGGTCCCTTGGGCCTAAACCAACTCCTGTTGCAGTTACCCCATCTTAGCTAAGGGTAATTCTATTCTTCCCATTTCTCAGACCCAAAACTTTAGTGTCAAGATTAATAGCACCACACCCTGCTCCCTGCCCCTGTACTCACATCCAATCCTTCAGCATTTCCTGTTGGCTCTACCTTCAAAATAGGTCCAAAGTGGACCACGACACACCACCCCACTGCCAAGACCTGGTGGGGCTTGCCATCATCTCATGCCTGGATTATTGCAATGGCCTCCTAGCTGGTCCCCTGCTTCTTTTCTCAACACAGTAGCCAGGGATCCTGCTAAAATGTTACACTGGAGCAAGTGATTCCTCTGTTCAAAACCTTTCCAAAAGTCTGTGCATTTTTCTCAGAGCCAAGCCAAAGTCATCCCAATGGCTACCAGTCCCATGTGACCTGGCTCCTAATTACTTGTCCAATATTATTTCTACTCATCCTCTAACCATCACATAGGCTTCCTGGCTGGTCCCATCTTAGGGCCTTTGCACTGGCCGTGCCCTCTGCCTGGAGCACTCTTCCCTCCCAGACATGCACTTGGCTGGCTTCCTTGCTCCTTCCAACCATTGTTCAAATCTTGCCTTCTCTGTGAGGTCTTTTCATAATTAAAAATTTGTAATCCCAACATTTCAGATTCCCTTTTCTGATTTCAATTCTTTCTCTTTAATATTTACCACTATCAAAATATCATATGCTAGCTTAAATCATACACAGTTTCCCATTTTTAAACTTTTTGACCTACCCACATGCCAGTTTCATATGAGACAAGCTAATACTCATCTTACCTGTCTTACTGATTATTTCTCCCCTGTTGAGAACATCAGCTCCATGAGGCAGGAATGTTGGTTTCGTTCCCACCACCCAGAATGGTGCTGGGCACAAAGTAGGCCCCCAGTCAATGGTTATTCAATGAATATGGAATGTGGCACGGTGCTTCCATTTCAATTTGTTTTTAAAAAAACCATTGCTGACAGGTGCTCCTGGGAAAGGCTATTTTGGTTAGAAGTATCCCAGCCTTCTTACAAGTGCACAGAGAAAAACTTTAAGTATATTTTTTGGTTCACTGAACACCCAGGATATACTGAAAGGAACAGAGATTATAGAGGGAAAGAAGGCGGCTTTTGTGTATATACTTATCCAATTTGAGATTCTTGTCATTTTATTTTCCTCCTTCCCCAAATTTGGGTTGCTACCCCTGTCTGATGCCCAAAGTATTCTAACCAGAAGCCCCATAATCATAATCTTTTTGAAAAACATTCTTCTGGCTGCCCTGCTTAAGTTCAGAGCAGTAATTAACCCCACTGCCTTCTGAGACCTGCAGCACCCTCATTCAACACACACTTTTAATGGGATACATTCAGTCTCAAACTAGGCTGGGTAAAACATGGTCCTTACTGAAGGGAAAGAGAAGACAATGGGCCATAACCACATAGTTCCTAGTGGTCCAAGGACCACCTAGCAGGGTTGGGAAGAAAGCTCATGGGATCTCGGGTAGTGAGGCATTATGTTAACATTGGTTCAACTAACAAGCTAAGATGGATTCTGCAGCCCAAGCACAAGTCTGCCTGTGCATTTAGACACTGGGGAAATGAACTCCCCTGAGCTGTCGCTTGGAGCAGGATACAAAGCACTCAGGGACCCCCTGACTTCGTGGTCTCTCGTCAAGGTTATGATGCTGCAATCTTCCCCCTTTCCTTGGCTCTACTGTTACCCTGGTCTGGTTCTCTGCGTCCTGCTCCCTAGGTGTTCCAGTGGTTTCCCAAAAACCTGGTTTACAAAAGGAGGCTTTTGTATTCATTCTGCAGGTTTGGCTTTGCAGAGCCAGGCCTTCAGAGGCTCAGATCTCCTTCAGAGCCTTGGCTGTCAGCCTGGGAGAACCCATCAGGTTGCCCACCAGGTAAACAGGATGTCCTGGCCCCTTTGGGTGACCCAGGCAGGCTTTCCTTAGCCTTGGCCAGCCAGGGGGAACATAATATGCCTTTCCAGGCAATTTGCTTTATTTTCCATTTAAAAAGAAAGTCCTTCATCAAAATAACAAATCATTAATATTACCTAATTACTAGTATTTATTTTAACATGGTTAAGAGAATGGCACGTTTTACAAGTATTAGAGACATAAAACACAAGCCCAATTTGGTTCTTGCCTCATTAAATTTTAAATTGTTACAGTTCACTGCTTACAACAACACTGATTCTCACCCCGGGGTCTAACTAAGGAACAAATTTTAATTCAACGGACATTTTAGGGAGACAACAGCCTTGTGGGAGTCTTTCCACAGTAGAAGCAGGAGCCCAGCTGGCATCAAATGTCCCCACACATGTCCTCCTGCCTTTAATCTCCTTAATCGGCTTTCCAACTACCTAACTTCAGGGGAAAGGCCCCTGTCTTCAATTTTCTGTTTCCTTTTTCCTTGCTTGCTTGATGATGGAAAAGACAAGCGAGACAGAGAAAGAAAGAGACAGCGGGGGGTTGGGTGTGGTGGCTCACATCTGTAATCCCAGAATTTTGTAAGGCCTAGGCGGAAGGATCACTTGAGGTCAGGAGTTTGAGGCCAGCCTGGTCAACATGGTGAAACCTTGTCTCTATTAAAAATACAAAAATTAGCCTGGCGTGGTTGTGCATGCCTGTGGTCTCAGCACTCAGGAGGCTGAAGTGGGAGGATCACTTGAGCCCAGGAGGATGAGCCTGCAGTGAAGTATAGTAGTGTCATGGCACTCCAGCCTGGGCGACTCTGGCAGAATGATACCCTGTCTCAAAATACATAGATAGATAGATAGATAGATAGATAGATAGATAGATAGATAGATAGATAGATAGACAGATAGATAGATAAAGAGAAAAGGAAAAAGTGAGAGACAGAGAGAGTAAGGAGAGATAGATAATATGAACAAATGAGAGAGGATGAGACAGAAAAGATACTGAGAGGGCCCTGTCCTGTCTTGACCAGAAAAATCCAATGAGAAAATACTTTCCCTTCCTAATCCTCTGATTGTTACAACAGCAGACAATTAGCTATGAGTCCAAACCAACTTCTCCCTGCCAACCTCTGCCAGTTTTGAGATAATTTGCTTCGTTTGGTGTGCAGTAGCAGGGGCAGACCCAGTTGGCTTCCCCAGGGGCAGTCTGTAAGTCAGCATCATTTGCATAATCCATCTCCTCATCTGCCCATGAGCTGTGCACCACAGGAGAAGAAGGATAAAGAAAGCAGTTTGGCAGTGATCCCCAGACCAGTCTCACTAACCTGAGACAGAACCTATCCTCACCCTTAGGCTGGGCAAGAGGGGGCCCTACTGTGAAGGCCTGCATACCAAAACACCAACACATACTTTTTCTTTCTTTTCTGGCTCTTTAGAATGTTATTTCTTGTTGTTGTTGAAAGTTTAGAAACTGACCAAGCGAACTGGAATTATAAAGGGCACACAAGCCACATGGAGCCTCCATTTGTCCTATTGCCCTAGGTCCTGGAAATGTCAAGAAGCGGGTCTGTCTGCACACCATGGAGAGAAGATAAGGACAGAAATGAAGGGGGAGATTGTCATGGAGAGCACAACTGAGTAAGAACAGACCAAGGATTTAAATCCTCAGGTACAAAATGTGACTAAGGATGGAGCAGATCTAAGTGAGAGAGAAGGCTGACACCATCTCAGGGATGGAGCAGGGAAGCTGCTGAGTGGGGACGATGGGACTAAGAAGGAGCAGGTCCAGGGATTCACTAGGAACATTCTGGGGGACTCGAGACCAGAGGAGCTTAGGAAGAGGGTAAAGACCTACACAAAGAAATAGGCACAAGTCACTCATGTGAGCCCTGGTGGGACGGAAAGGGGCTGGGAAGGGCCAAGTTGTGGGGAAGCTAGACCTGGGTTGAAATATTAGCTCCAGAACATCCTGGAGATTGGGAGCTGGAGCTGGTGGCCTCAAGCCTTTGACCTAGACCTCTCTAATCCTCGGGGTCCTTGTAAATAGTAGTCATCCCATAGGGCTGCTGTGAGAAGAAAATGAGAAAGCTCATACAGAGGAATAACATAGCACCCAACATGGCAAACATGCACAAGCAGTAGGCAGTGTGGTTGGCATTAGCATTCATTTTAGTATTAGTATTCATTGTAGTTTTTCTGTGAATGTGATTCCATTTGGCTGCTATGGCCTGAAAAAACGTGGGAGACATCTACAACTTCCTCAACCCCATCTTTTCTGGAATTCTCTTAGGAAGATTCTCTTCTTGCTTATAGAACCATGTGTCTTACTCCTCTCTTTCTCCTTCTCACCCCAAAGGCTGTTAAAAATACATTAAAAAAAAAAAAACAGCAATATGTGGCATCTCAAAAAGGAAGATGTGATTTCTCCTCAGGGACAAATGGCCTTGCCAGGCAGGGGCACCTGGCACCCTGTGGATCATACCTGGTTTCAATGTTCCAGTTAGTGCCAGGGACATCTGGCTTCAGTTTGGCATCTGAGGGCCCATGTAGTACCAGGTTCTGGGGTAACACCCTCAGAAAGGCAGAAGTGTACCCAGCTAGAGCAGGAAAAAGCTGCAACTGTGTTATAGTGAAAATGAAATTTCATGCGGTGCTCTACAGAAGGCCTAAAGATGGGTGTCCTGTACCCACACCCAAGGACCTACCCTTCAGTCCATCTCTGGATAGAAAGTCCAGCAACAAAAGTGGGCATACAGGCACCCCCGTGGGCTGGCGGAAGGAGGGGAAAGGGAGGCTTTGTTTCTAATCTGAACTTATTTATTGTCAGCCTCCAGCTCCACTAGAAATGCTGTTCATTACCCAGAAAGCCAAATTTGTGTGAGTTAATTCACAACTGAAAGATATAATGTTATGGAGTAATCTAGACTTTGATTTATTGTAAATTTCCTACTGGCATGAATTTTTATACACCAGGCTTTAGCTGATCCCCCTAACCGACAAATAATGCTTAACAATTACACACTATCAGGCAAACATGCTGGAACATACACTTTTACCCCTAATCCTGTATATAAATTTTACTTTTACACTTGTGTGGCTCTCTTCCACATGTGAGCTTCAGAATACTGTGCCCATTTAGTGTACTGTTTATCAAGGTGAAATGTGACCAAATTGACTATTTCCTCAATGAGGCAATTAAAAAAAAAATTGTTAGGTTTTTTATTTTCTAAAGAGAAACAAAACTCTCAGGCCATAGGAAATTTCCCTGATGATGTTTCATATCAGATTAGGTAAGATTTCTGATGCCTACTGTTGGCTGACATGATCCTTTTTCAACGAAGTAAATCCATATACTCATGAAAACAATATACTTAAAACAATTTTTCACAAAAGAGATTTTGTTAGAGTAGTACCTATGATGTAACTGCATATGCTTATGTATAACTAAATGAATACATGTGTGTATGTATATACATATATGCACACAAGATTGGAAAAAAATGCAGGTGTTCCTTAAATCCTCAGAGGGCTACTGGAGAAATCGGGTCCTCTGGAAACATGACTGGGGTAAGTCTGGCTGTTTCTAAGACTCTACTTTTGGCACTTTTATACCACATTCAGAGTGGTGTGGTAAGAAGGAAGAGGAAGGAAAGGAAGAGGAAGAAGAGGTTATTCAGTGTGTCTACTCCATTTCATGTATTTCATAATTAGACATAATGCCTAATTATTTCATTTCTCAATTTTATTTTCAAACTCTTGGCATGGGGAGGTCTTTTCAAAAGACATGAAAAGACATGAAATCCAGATGCTATAAAGGAAAAGACTGAGATTCATATAACTATGAAAGCTCTGTGTGGCAAAAAACAACTACAACAGCAACTCCCTACATGAACAAAGCTGTAAGATAAATGTCAATTAGATAAGCACATTTCAGATAAATAATTTGCATCCACAATATGACACATTAATAAGAAAAAGTTCTATCAGCCCAGCAGAAAGGTACAAAGGGTATGTATCATTAGCCCATGCAAAAGATATGAATATACAAACCTCTGAAGAGAGACATGCGAATGGCTAATTGATAAAGGATGTTCATGCACACAAATAACCAGGAAAACAAAAAGTAAAACAATTAAACTTCATGGAAAGTTTAATCAAGGAGAAAAAGGGTAGAGACAGAATTTAAAGAAATAACTACAAAATGACAAAAAGGCAAGGGAATATAACAGATAAAGAAGAGATTGGAATAATGACGATAGACATATAAGTGGATGAAATGGACGATACTCTAGCAAAACAAAAATAATAGGGAAGAGGTAGATAATCTAAATGGGCCAATAACCCAATCACCAGGAAATAAATTTTAAAATTGCCAAAAAATTATCTCCAAAAATGGCCCTGGGTTTGGAGCATTTAATAGAATACTTTCACACTTCCAAGAACAGACCAATGTTTTTGGCTGCTTAAAAAGTTCTGGAAATAGGCCGGGTGCAGTGGCTCACGCCTGTAATCTTAGCACTTTGGGAGGCTGAGGAAGGTGGATCACTTGAGGTCAGGAGTTCAAAACCAGCCTGGTGAACATGGTGAAACCCCATCTCTACTAAAAAAAAAAAAAAAAATTAGCTGGGTGTGGTGGCAGCACCTGTAATCCCAACCACTCAGGAAGCTGAGGCAGGAGAATCACTTGAACCCCGGAGGTGGAGGCTGCAGTGGGCCGAGATCTTGCCACTGCACTCCAGCCTGGGTGACAGAGTAAGACTCTGTCTCAAAAAAAAAAAAAGGTCTGGAAATATAGACTACTTCACAATTTAATTTTCAAAGCTGACATATCTTGGATACATAAAAGAAGAAACTATAGATCAATTCTACTTGTGACTATGATATAAAAACTGTAAGCCGCAACTCTTGCAAAAAAAACCCAGCAGCACGTTGCAGAAATAATACAAACACAGCCAAGTAGGGTTTCTTTAAGGAAAGTAATGATGATTTAATAGTAGGAATTCCGTAATATAACACATTATGTTAATAAGTCAAGAGAGGTAAATGCATATGAGATCAGTCAAAACAGTTCTTCTTCATCAGTGGTACACATCAGAATCCTGGGTCTGATTCATACTACAGCAAATTATCTTACAGTGTATCTGGAGAAAGTCTTAGTCTTCTTTTTTTAAGTGCTCTTTGGGAATTCTTATATATACCTTTGTTTGAGAACCACTGATTTAGAAAAAAATGTTCATAAGGCATTTAATAAAAATTCAACAATTCTTGATATAAAATCACAGGAAACTAAGAATAAGAGCATATCTCTTTAATAAGGACTATCTCATCTGAATAACAAGCAAAGAAATAGTGAACTATAGGCAACAGTCCCATGAAATCCAGAGGCAAGACAAGGATGCTCACTATAACCACTAGTATTTAGTATTGTTTTAGATATTCCACCTAAAACAATAAGACAAGGAAAAGATATTGAAACATAGCTATTGTAAAAGAGAAGCTTAACTGGGATTATTAACATATGATATGATAATCTATTCAGAAAGTACATAAAATCATCTAAAAGATTCCATTTCCTTTATGGAAAAGAGTCAACTAAAAAGCTACTTGAACAAAAAATAATACAGGAATGTGTCAAGTTAAGAATTCACTAAGCTCGGCCGGGCGCGGTGGCTCAAGCCTGTAATCCCAGCACTTTGGGAGGCCGAGGCGGGCGGATCACGAGGTCAGGAGATCAAGACCATCCTGGCTAACACGGTGAAACCCCCGTCTCTACTAAAAAAATACAAAAAACAAGCCGGGCGAGGTGGCGGGCGCCTGTAGTCCCAGCTACTCAGGAGGCTGAGGCAGGAGAATGGCATAAACCTGGGAGGCGGAGCTTGCAGTGAGCTGAGATCCGGTCACTGCACTGCAGCCTGGGTGACAGAGCAAGACTCCGTCTCAAAAAAAAAAAGAATTCACTAAGCTCTACCTCAACCTGCACTGCCAGTTAAAAAGACAATGGAAAAAGTTTCCATTCATAACAACTAATAGGTGTATCAAAAACCCACAATAGCCGGGCACGGTGGGTCACGCCTGTAATCCCAGCACTTTGGGAGGCCGAGACGGTTGGATCACGAGGTCAGGAGATCGAGACCATCCTGGCGAACACGGTGAAACCCCGTCTCTACTAAAAATACAAAAAATTAGCCGGGTGCGGTGGCGGGTGCCTGTAGTCCCAGCTACATGGGAGGCTGAGGCAAGAGAATGGCATGAACCTGGGAGGTGGAGCTTGCAGTGAGCCGAGATTGTGCCACTGCACTCCAGCCTGGACAACAGAGTGAGACTCTGTCTCAAAAAAAAAAACAAAAAAAAACCTACAATAAATAGACATAACAAAAAATTATGAGTTCCAATTTTATAAATGTCAAAAAGGAAAAAACTTCATCTTAGAATTAAAACCATACAATAAATCAATACAAATAACATATTTTCAAAAATCTCCATCATAACAACTGTTATTTACTAGTATGTGATATATGCCAGTCTTTATGTGGAAATGAGCATTTTACAAGTACATTTCATTTTCTATTCAGAAAAATTCACTCCTCTGTGGCACATGCCAATATTATACTTAATTTACGGATGTGCCTTTTGCCCAAGGTCATAAAGTTGGTAGGTGGCAAATCCTGTATTCAAATTCAGCCAAATCTGCCATGCTCTCGACCACAGCTCTGTGGCAAATATCTCCTCCCACCAGGGCATCTGATTCTGTAGCCCTGTGTTGTGTGACAGTAAATGATATGCCAGGAAGAGCTCAGTCAGCTTCATAGGGTCAAAACCTTTCCACATCACTGTTTATTAAAACATCCTAAATGAAGAATAGCAATAAAGGGCTCTGAAGGAAGCTATCAGTGACATCCAGGGCCTCAGCATGTGGTATGTCACCCAAATACATTTGGACATTATATCGTGGCTGTTGTTTTGGGCTCTTGCCCAAAACTCTGTGTGAGACCTTGGACAAGGAAGGCTATCTTTGCTGTACTGAGCATTCTGTCAACACTCAAAATAACGCTGAGGCAGCCACAGCACAGTGCAGGAAGGGATGTCCGGGGCCATGACATCTTGCAGAGGACACCCCATATTTATCACTGTTTCAAGTTCAGACCTGCATGAGCAACTGAAAGCAATACTTGGACTACTGGTAGAACAAGCACTGGGATGGGAATGAAATCCTCCAGCCCTGGAACCACAGGCCCTGCCCACCAGCCCTGCTCTCCAGGGTGGGTGCTCAGAAAACATTCCCAGACTCCTCCATATGATCCTGATGGAAGCCTGGGGGAAGAAACATTTATTTTCTGAATTTTCAAGTTCATAGTGCATTCATTTAATTAATTTTTTTTTGTCATGGCTTAATTCCTTTCTCCCCTTTATTTTCCCAGGAAGTCTGAGGAGATGAAAAAATTCATATGAAAAAGGAAGAGGGAGCCAGGCACGGTGGCTCACGCCTGTAATCCCAGCACTTTGGGAGGCTGAGGTGGGCAGATCACCTGAGGTCAGGAGTTCAAGACCAGCCTGGTCAACATGGTAAAACTCTGTCTTTGTTAAAAATACAAAAAAATTAGCTGGGCATTGTGGCGGGCACCTGTAATCCCAGCTACTCGGGAGGCTGTGGCAGGAGAATCGCTTGAACCCAGGATGTGGAGGTTGCAGTGAACCGAGATCGCCCCACTACACTCCAGCCTGGACAGTGAGAGCAAAACTCGGCAACACACACACACACACACACACACACACACACACACACACACAAGAAAAGGAAGAGGGATACAAAGTATGAAGAACCAGAATGGAAAAGCAGCCTGTGAGAACCTTCCTTAACTCCATGTTGCTTCCCTGTGGATTGGGAATGATGGAGCTGTAGAGAGAGGGGGATCTGAGGGGACATTTTACCACTCCTCTCCGACCAGGGTGTACCACACAGATATCTGCCAGGGACATCTCACATTGGTTCCCACTGTGTGCTCTGAGACACTCAGGCTTTCTCACACCTTGGCAGGCATTCTTTTCCTTTACACCTGTCCAGGAGAGACAGCCCACTGAGAAGGTTCTGCATGTGTCAGGCTGACATTCTTACTGTCATCAAAGACCACAGGGGTCTTACCTACAGGGTGATGCTAGCATTTTCCTGGGTACTTTGGGTTGCTAAGACCCGTTAGCTTTTCTGCTTATTCCAAGTCCCCATACCCATACCCTCACCTCTTCCCCCTGCATCCTTTTGCATTTCAGCAAAAAGCACCATCATCTGGTCATTTAATTTGACCAAAAATCCTCTTTCCTATCCACCAGGTTCACTCCGTTTCTTTGCTTTGAATCAGTACCCGTCACTCCATTTGGTAGGGCAGGCTACCATCACCTTATATATTACAACCCCAACAAGCTCCTTACTGGCTATCCTACTTTGATCTATTTACTCAACAAATACAGAGTCCCTCCTATGTTCCACGAGCTATTTTAAGTGCTGGGAACACAGCAGTGAGAAAATAAAAACAAGCAAACAAAAGAACACCAGGGAAAATGGAATAGGGAGCAAGGATCGCATCACTACCATGAACAGGGTGTTAAGCAAGGCCAACTGACAACATGACAGACTCTCCTGTTCCCACCCTCTGTAAGCTTCCCCCTCTCCCCAACATTCAGCCAGGATCATCTTCTCAAGATGCAAATCAGGCCAAGTCACCTTCCAGCTTGGAAATAGCCACTGACAGTTTAAATAGCATTCATCACTTCCCACCGTCTTTTTGTCACTCTAAATAAGAGGCATCAAACTAGTATTTGACAAATAAACGAGTAGGTTTTATCATCACAGTGAATATTTGCAATTACTCCCATTTTATGAAATGTGACGTTCAATACAGTGACGTTCAACAGATGGTAAATAACAGAGCCAGAATTCACACCTCTGGCTCCAGAGCCGGAAACAGCTAAACAGCTGGTGTGGCCAGCCACAGCAGGAAGTGCCACAAAATGTGGCACTTTCCTTACAGTTGTCCCCAGAGGTATGCATTTCACTCACATCATCTAATAATTCTCACCAAATTTTCTCTGGAAGGATGCAAGGAATACTTATCGAAGCCTGAAATGAATAACTTCGGTTTTTACAAATGCCTGTACTACTTCACCCGGAGGAAGTGTGCATAGCACCAAGTGCATGGGCTCTGCAGGCTGACTGCCTGGACTCAAATGCCAGCTTAGCCACTCCCTGGCCCAGTAACCAGTCTGGGCCTCAGTTTCTCCATTAATAAAAAGAAGCAAATATTCGTAGTACCAAGATCACAGGACTAAGGTAAGGTCCAGGGTAAGCACTCAGCAATGTGCCTAGATTGTTATTTTAAAAACTATTCTATAAACAAATGTTTTTTCTCTGAATCCAACAGCCCACCTGTCATTGTTACATTTACTAGCCCTGAACTGATTCAATCTCAAGAAATGAAAAATGTGGATTTACTTTTTTAAATATTTCACTCTTTACTCTAGAGTGGCAGCCCTAAAATAAAAAAACTTTCCTGCTGCTGCCATTTAAAAATAATATTATCTACAAGCTAAATTCAGAGAGACTGATGGCATGGTCTTGATGTGCCTATCATTTGGGCTTACTGAGGCTGGAGAATGCCCATCCTTAAGAATATAGAAAAAAAAATTGTCAACTGTCTTGGGTGACAAAGTCTCATCACTTGCCCCAACAGGTGATAACGTGAGGATCACCAAACACCCATCCCCAGGGCAAGGTCCCAACACTGAAAGCCACAGCTGGCTTTAAAAGGACAGGACAATAACTAAGACACCAGGGTTAGCTGTTGAATATCTAAAATGGTATTGGTTTCTGTGACATCTACCTTTCACCCCTAACTACTCCATCGGTTACCAGATTAATGTTTTTAAATATAAAATTTCTAAAAAGTAATTTCAGATGACTAAAATATTACCTTAAACTAGGACATTTTCATTCTAGAAAGGGAAGGGGTACTTATTATAGTAGATGAAATTATGTTTGAACAGGCAGAAATGGGTTAAGGCTTTTTAGGAATAATTTCTCACAGGTTAGTTATGTAAAAAGAGGCAAAATCCTTTGTCTTTCGGATTTTTTGTTTTGCTCTAAAAAACCTCAATTTGTCTTCTCTATCTTTGTGATTTTTTTCCCCTATACCTCCACAGAAGGGTGGAATGAAGACTGTGAGAGAAACAAAGGTAATTCATTTTACAGGAGATTTAGTATTTACAGAAATGCCAGAAGTTCATCATTTTCCATCTTTTCTAAAAAATAAAGAGTGTCAAGAGAGTTTCTACAGGACTTATCAAGTTTCTTGATTTTAGTTACCAATTTATGGGACTGTGTAAAAAAGGCTGCCTAGTGAGGTCACAGGACCCAAACCAGTCATATCAACAACATGACCTTGTGACTTTGAAATTCTTCATAGGAACTCATAAATTATGCCTGTAGGTAAAACAGCCTCAACATGGTTTGGTCAGTGTTTTGAGTCCCTCTCTTAAAACATGAACAGTTTAGAGATCTTTCTTCTTCCTTTATGTTTTATCGTCTACTAATCCCACCTCCCACCCCATTTTTCTAGGTTTTGTGTATTTTTCTTAATAAGTCTGCACAAATCACTATACCGTAGCTGAAATCTTAATTTTCAAATTATGCTTCAATCACCATCTACATGAAGCCAACTGGGAGACATCCCTTTGTCTCTTGGAATTTGTCAGGAGTTAGTTCCTTGCATGTGCCAGATGGAAGTTGCTGCCAAAGCTAGAGTTTCCACAAATGCCAACAAAGGAAACAGTTGCTCATTTACACATCCATTATGTTACTTACCCCTTAATATGTGTGGTAATTCTGGCCTTAAGGAGAACAAGGGAGATAAGAAAGACATTTAAACGAATAACCAAAGATTCATGATAGAAAGCCTCATGAAGGAAGAGAGGACACCATGGTTCAATTCTGTGGAGGGTTCAGAAAGGGCAAAGGGTACTTCCAGCTTCAGCAAAGACTTCTTGCAAAAGACATCATTAGATGTAGGTCTTGAAGGACATTTGACCCAAAGGGAATGACTGAAAGAATTACCTGAAAGCAAGATCATTCAGGGTACACAAGGAAAACCTAAAAATAGGTCCTGATCAGAAGTCTTTGTCTTAATCTTCCTGTTTAGCCTTTGAGTGTTAAGATGGCAAATATGGGCTTGACAAATTAACCAGCACCATTCTTTGATTTCTCACTAAGTCCCATTTCAGATTATTTCAGAAAACAGATGCTATTGAACTCGTAAGGTTTCAAGGTTTCTGCCATCACTTCTCTCAGTTCCTTCTTTTAGCTAACCTCCATCCCTTGCTGTAATTTTGAGCCTATTTCTTCTTTTTGCATCCATGGGCAATAGGTGGTTATCATGGTCCTTACTATGTCACTGTCTTCCCTCTTTGTCCAACTCTCCAGTGTCCTGCATTCCTCAACCTCAACTCTCCCCCGACACTGAGGACCTCACATGGCAATGCAGTGTGCTCCGCTTCATGCCAATAAAGAGCCAGCAAGGGCTGCCTCTTGAGGCTTTTGCAGTCCACATCTTCTCATTCATGCTGCCCGGAAATGCCTTTGACTTTTCAGCAATGCCTCTACTTGGGGTTGACTCTCTTGACTACGTCTATACAAAGCTAGCCCTGCACCATCTTCAGCTCACAGTTTGTCTTTCTCCTGCCCCACTGAGTTCAAATAATTGTTACTGATAACTTCTTTAACATATCAAGGTCATAAGGAATTCTAATCCTTTCCTGTAAGATGCCAGCTACTTCTGAGTGGGTTGTGTTCCAACTCGGTGGTTACTGGGACTTTGAAATGGGCCATGTGTTTAACATATTGAACAAAGACTTAGGTCTTTCAATGTGCATTTATCCTTTCACTTATTTTCTTAATTTGTGAATTGACTACCACTTATAGATTGTGCCTGTACATCTGTTTTAGATGTGGGATTTTTTTTTCAATTCCTTCGTCATTTGAGTTAAACTCTACATAGTACGTCACACATAGCTTGCAATATGCCAACATACAGTAGAACAATTATCTTTTCCTTTGCAAATCTGATTAAAAATCAGCCAAGTCCTGTCCTTCTGTGGAATGTGTGCATGTATATGGGGCAGACAGGTAGGGAGTTCTTCTGAGAAAACCAAAGCATGGCTTAACTGTATATTTTAGAAGATATTATAGAGCCTTCTACACATTGAATCTAATGCCATGGAAATTATTCAAATGCTGACTTGATGCCAAGGGCCATGCCCATTGAGTTCATTCCAGAGGAATAAAAAGTCTGATCTCTGGCTCTCCATGCTAGAGTCAAGCCTCACAATTAATTCCATGTGTGTAATTGTGTGTGCAGGTGTGTACATGAGGCTCCCCTGTTGCCACTGCTAATTATATATAATTGTATCTACAGTGTTGTGACACTGTGAACCAGGCACTGTGCCAAGTACTTTACATAAATGTTTCGTTTCACCTTCCCAATAAGCCTATTGTATTGGGTACGTACTATTATTATCCCCATTTAACAGATGAATAAACTGAGGCTTGGAAAGGTAAAACTCACATGAACCCAAATCTGTCAACTCCAAAGTTAGGTTCTTGACTGCATTGCCATTCTAAATGTATATATCTAAGTCAGAGGCCCCTGGAGTGTTGGCTCCAGGTTTTGGCCATGGCTGGAATAGAGGATGAGTTGAGTGAGCTCCATCCAAGGAAAATGATAACATCTCCCTCAAGGTGGTGAAGAATGAAAAAATGCCCCCCTGGCCTGTGTTCAAAAGAAAAGGTCTGCTCAGCTAGTGCCCCAGCCCGTAGAAAGGTCACTCCCAGTACTTCACAGAAAGAACTACACTACTACAAGTCCCTGCCCTGAAATATATATGGCTTCATTATGAACTGTGGGACAGATAGGATCTAGTTTTAATACCAGCTTTCCTAATTACTATCTGCACAATCTTAGGCAAGGTAATTGGTGTCCTTGAGCATCAATTTACTCATCTGCAAGAAAGGAGTAAAAATAGTATGTGTTGGCTGGGGGCGATGGCTCATACCTGTAATCCCAGCACTTTGGGAGGCCAAGGTGGGTGGATGGCTTAAGCCCAGGAATTTGAGACCAGCCCAGGCCACATGGTGAAACCCTGTCTCTACCAAAAATACAAAAATGAGCTGGGTGTGGTGGTGCATGCCTGTAGTCTCAGCTACTAGGGAAGCTGAGGCAGGAGGATGGCTTGAGCCCAGGGAGTTGGAAGATGCGAAGAGTCGTGATCATGCCACTGCACTCCAGCCTGGGTAACAGAGTGAGACCCTGTCTCAAAAATAAAAAATAATGGTATTTATTTATTAATACTTAGTAGGGTTGTTATGAGAAATAAGTTGATTAAGCCCAGTATGTGATCTCTATTCAGATACAGGGCTAGACATGGCATCTCAATTATTTCTTATATGGCAGAATTTTTCACTAGTAACTTTTCATACATTTTACCTCTTATTAGAGCTTTTAGTTACGAATACTCCATTTTATTCTTTTCTAAACGGGAAATAGGAACAAGGGATATAAGAAGCATTCTTCTCTTCAGTAAATCTACAAAGACCCAAAACAGATCCCTATTGATCCATCAGAACCCACTGGAGAAAATTTACCACTACATATCTGATACTACTACTCCCATAGGCTTAAAACAGTTTCAAGGTCAAATTCTCCAGAAGAGATCATATCTACACCCCAAAGAAGTGGCATGTTTCTGAAACATATGGGCTTTCTAATTCCTGGGACCTGTTAGTCCCTAAGGAATCCCTGTCCTGGAAGCCACCTCTTGGATGGTTAGAGATTTTTGATGTGTACCCAGGCCCTAGTATTATTGACAAAGAAGCCAGTAGCAAATTTATCCTCACAATCTTTTCTTAAGTAATTCACATAAAATGACCCAGTGGTTCCAGAATCTTCCAAATTAGACATACTAAAAGGGAGAGGAGATTTTTAACTAATCCCTCACAGAACCAGTTAAACTCATTCACCTTAATTACTAATAAGGCCAAGTGTTATCACCTCTCTTCTCTCATCTGAAAGCTAAGGATAGTGTGGCAGGGTTTGGGCCAGTTCCAATGGGATGAAGAGCTATATGTCTGACTTAAAACATGGCCCAGAATCTCCCCTGATAATCTCAGAGTTCTTTAAACACTGGACAGCTAGGGCATTCCTTGACCACAGCAGAAACCACTCTGCAAAGGGTATCTTGAGTCCTGGCCATGTGTTGGGAAAGGGCCTATGAACGCTCCCCTGTCTCTTCCCAAGAGAATGATCATCAGTTACAATGGGAGGACAACAGGCAATTCAAAACCAAAACCACAGCATAAAAGGACCTTGATCTTTTTCTCTGGTGAAACTTTCCTTAAGAATTCAGCCCCATTCTTCAATTCTCACCTGGATACACTGAGTCAAGCATGTAATTTGGATGATATAGAGGCAGCAATGGCCTAGGAGAGGGTCCCTTTGGGTACCTCATCGATTCTGTAGCTGGTTGGTCAGCTGATGGTCTTTGAACACACCCTACCTCTCTCCCAGGTCTTGGTTTTCCAGATGTCAACATAAACAGGCCAGAGGTGATGGCCATCGAAGTCCAGCTCTGTTCAGTTCTGGTGGCCTACAGTTCTATTTTTATTTATTTTTAAAAATAAGCTTACTTACTGAGGAATAACATGCATACAAAAAATTTCACACATCATAAATGGATAGCTCCATGAATTTTCACAAAGTGCTCATACCTATGTAACCAGTGACCTTCTCCAAAACTAGAACATAAACAGCACCCAAAAGCCTTCTTGTGTAGCTTCCCAGTCACCTCCCAACAGGGGTAACCACTGTCATGAGTTCTCTAACACCATAGACTAGTTTTTCCAATTCAGACTTTATGGGATCGAATGTCCTCTCCTTTATTGTTTCTTTCTCTCTCTCAGCATGTTAGTGAGATTCATCTTTGTTGTCATGTTACAATAGTTCATGCTCAGTGTTCTTGAGTGTTTTACTGCATGACTATACCAGCCTAAGGCTTAATATTTGCAGATGTTACCAGATGTCCCCAATTTCATCCTATAGTGCATGACCCACTGTGACTGTCCTACAAAAAGGCAGAAAAGCAGAACCCTCCAAAAGAGAGACTTTCTTTACTGTTTCCTAGGGCCATGGATGCTGTGTTTTTTCCAAGTCCGTAGGGAAGCTGAGAGTCTTCTAAGTGGCCAGAGATGCTGAAAGCAAAATATCAACACCATCAGCCTTGTTTAAGCAGCACCTTTCTGTCTGTGCTTGCTACTACTCCATGAGATTTACACAGATAAGATCCCAAGTCCCTTAGCAAATTTCAAGCTAAAAAGACAACACTGATGCATAGAGAGATTACGGATGCAGACAAGAAACCCAATACATAATCTAATTTAAAGAAAACCATTAAATGCAAATGAAAGAAAATACTTCATGTGCAAAAGGAAGAATAATGGCATTTTGTGGGGTCATGTCAGGTACAATTGCTATCCTTTCTCCCAAACAATTGGTCTGAGAAGAACTCACATGGTACCCTGGAAGGGAAAGGCACTACAGAAAGAAAAAGAAACTTTCCTATTTAAGTACACATGGAGTGTAATAAGCCTACTAATGATACAGAAAGGCAGAAGAGTTCCAGAGCCATCATCTGCATCCCTTGACAAGGCCAGGGGACTTTCTGGCATCAATGTGATGTGATTTGGCAGTCAGCATTGACACCGTTGGGAAATGTCACTTGAAAAGAGGCTGTTCTATTGGACAGATGTAAGGCCATGACTTAGCCTCACAGGCCTGGATTACTGCAGCATACTCTCAACTGGGCTTCCTGTCTCCAATGTCAGTCCTTCCCTCCATTCTTTGAACTGAAGTCTAAAGGCTCTTCCCCAAACACAAACCTGAACATGATACACTCTCACTTGAAATCTTTTCATGATTCTCTATTCCCTGCAGGATAAAGTCCAACTCCTTTGCAGCTTTTGGGGCTTTGGGGAGCTGACCTCTGATTGTCTTACCTTGCTCATCACTCAACACACTCCAGCCATATGGAACTTCTTATAGTTCCCTCTGCCTAGAGCACTTCCCTCACGGCCTTCATTGGGCTACTTCTGCTTCCTTGCAGGTGTTAGGGAGCTGCCAGTTTCTCTAGAAGTGCTTCCCTTATGGCCCCTCTATTCTCCTGTAGCCCCCCACAATACAGTAATCATAGTCAAGGTCTCTTTCACTGCTTATCAGCCCTGGTCAGTGCCTCACCCTCATCCCCTCAGCACTCAATAGCACAGAACTTGTCAACAGAGTCCTACCATTGACACCGGTAATTCTACTTGTGGGCTTCTTCTTGGCATGCCCTGCACATACAGCCCAAGAGCACCAGAAGTTAGTGCTCCTAGGAGCATCCCTCAGATAACAGTGGAAGGAAAATGGAGGGTGAATAACAACCCTGCTATCCCTCACCTCCAGATAAGCTACTTGCATTCAAATCCTTGTCTGAAGGCCAACTTCTAGGGAAACCCAACCCAGACAATGGCCCGTCCCCCAGCCAGACTGTGAACTCAGTGAAGCTTGGGACTAACTTTCATTTATCAGTGGACAGCAGCCATGTCTACTGTATGTCTGGCACATAGTACCTAAATGTTTATTGAATGAATGGTAAATCTTCAAGGAACCCTTGTTTCATTCCTGGTTTTCTACTCAAAGGCAATACAGAGCTCAGCAAAGAGCATCGGCTCTGGAGTCAAAAGACCAAGTTCACTTCAAAAGGTGGAATCCTCCATTCCAGATGGGTGTGAGTTTGGGCAGGCGTGGGTAACCCACCTGGGCCTCAGCTTCCTCGTCTTTTCAACCAGGGTCATCATGAGACCCAAGGAGAGCTGTTTGAAATTGTAGGGAGTCACACAAATTAAATAGTGTTTATTTTAGGCATTCATGTAATTCTTTGTGACTAAATATGGGGAAAGAGATTTTGTTCTAGACAACACAAGCACTTGTGGTGGGAAGAGGAAGTTGATGAAAATTGGGGCTGGGTAAACAGTTAATTCCACTTGGAGAGCCTTTAGAGGTAGAGATCTCTGTTTTGATAAAGATCATTTAAATTCCAAAAAAGAAAACAGAATGGAAGTGAGAAAGTAAGTTTTTAAAAGTTCAGAAATAATTGTTAACTATAAACAGACATAAAAGATAGGCACATATCTCTATGTGTGTATATATATATAAGAGCAGACAGGTAATGAACTATATTAAATATGAAAAATCTTAACTATGTTTTTCTACTTTGTTTTTCTCCTTTAAGAGCTTCAGAATTCCAAAACACAAACACATGTATGCTGAGAAATGCCTGAGATGTTTTTAGGTCAAACTAAAATCAAATGTTATCTTATAATCTTTAAAAAACTGCTTTTATTTTCAAGACATGCAAACATCCATATTAACTGATCAGGCACAATTTTGAATATAGGACTTGAGTGAAAAATTAGAATATAGTCAAAAAGAGTGAAATTTGTATTTGTGGTCAATACTGAATGAATTAAATGTCTTTTGACATATTTTTAATTTAAGGTCCAGCTTTAAGAACAAAAATACAGAAATACAAGGAAGCCAGATTTATTTTTCTTCCCTTTATTTAACTGTTTTGTATTCTAGTGTGGGAAAAACATGGAAAAATCTGATCCACCTTCATATTGATTAGCACTCTGCAAGAGGAAGGAGTATGTGAAAATTTTTACTCCAGAGTTCTCAAAGTTAATCTTCCAAGGCTGGGCTTTCTCTCCAGACCCTCACCCACGACTGTGTATCTTATGTATTCATGCACATGGAGGACATAAAATACATGTCAAACAAAATAAAGCAAGTTATTAAGTACAACAAACCCCTAAATCTTGGTGGAAGTCAACAGATAAACAGACTACAACAGACTATAATAGTCTAAGTACACAATGCATAATTCATGGCTAAACCAAGGCTAGGCTTGTGCAATATTTCACCAGCTCTCCTTTGCAATCTTTGAGGTTAAGACTGGGTAAATCGCACTGACTTTGCTAACTCAGCAAAACTGAAAAATTAGAAAAGAAACCCCTAACCTTTCCAATAATGGGAACAGGCAAGAAGGCAGAGGGTGGAGAAAGGTATTGTTTAGCTCTTGAAGCTAGGCATTTAAAAGTCACTGTGTACTAGGCTACCCATTATCTTATTAATATATAATATTATTGTTGACAAATGTTTATTTTTCTGCTAAAATTAAGAGAGCAGATCACCTTCCCTTCTTACACCTAATCACCAGCCCCTGTGCTCAGTTCACAGGAGGCCTTCAATAAACATTTGTTGAAAGAATTTCCTTTTGATTTCCATTTGTTGTCTATGGAATGCAGCAATGAAATGTGAAGGTGAATATGCAATAACCAACAATAGTAATGGAAAGGTGAATAAAATTAAGCACCTTTATGCAATCTGGATCCTGGACAACTTTTCCATTTATTATTTCCCAAAATGTAGAACAAATGAATGTGCATGAATTTCCCAAAGCTAGGAAGGTGAAACCAAGTCCTTGGCAGCACTTCAATAGCCACAAATGAGGCTCTGTTCTGTTAAGGACCACCATATCTTCCAGGGACTAGCGAGCTGGTGGATTCTGGGTGTACCCAGTGTAGAGTACAGTGCCATTTTTAGCAACTAAGAAATGAGAGACGGAAGACAAAAGTCAAGTCAGCACCAGCAGAAATTCCTGTGTTTCCTGACAATGGGGGAACCATGCCTGGTGATGCAATAACCCTGAGCCCTGGGGAGTATATGGATTGGTCCAAATAGCAATATTTGTGCTAAGATAACTGTGGATGCAATTTATTTATTTACTTATTTTATTTTATTTTATTTTGAGACAGAGCCTTCTTCCTCTGTCGTTCAGGCTGGAGTGCAGCGCAATCTCTGCTCACCGCAAACTCCGCCTCCCGGGTTTAAGGGATTCTCCTGCCTCAGCCCCCCAATGTAGACGCAATTTAATTCTTTCAAGGTACTTTGCAAATATTTTTAATAATGGAAATCGAAAGAATGCTATAAACACAAAAAGGTGAGAACTCCTGGTTTAGCCTTCTAAGCAAATAGATTGAACCAGTCATTAACATCCTCTTTTGAATGTGTTGAGGTTGGTGGTTATTTGCTGATCAAAAAAGCCAGGTGAACATTCTAATTACAGAAGGTCTGTGACTTATAGTCACTGCAGGACTGTTTCTGTCTAAGAGTAAGCAGAAAACATACTGGTTCTGTAAAGTTTTTATCCAGTGCTATAGGGAAGGTTTCTTTCACTGTTTAAAGTTTAAAGGGGCAGTGGGAGACTTTAAAAAGAGTTATGTTTTGATTATTTCACAACTCATGTTATTTTGACATACTGATGATATAAATATAACAGCAGATTGCATTGTTAATAAGAAAATTAAAATTAAAAATAGAAAAGCCTAGATAAAGCAGAAATAATTTACACTGAATCTGTTAAAAGCGGTAACACTTCACTTCCTATGAAAAACTGTATTATTTAGGGCCCCTGTCTACATCTAATCAAGTTATGAAAACCTCAGTACATCACTAAGGAAAAAAGAGAGAGAGAGAGACCAATAAAAAACTTGAATGGTAACTCAAAGCTGTTGTGAAATTTTAAAAATGATGGTGAGTGGAAATTTTAAAAATTTGGATATATTCAAGTAAAATCCCTGTGTAATTGCCTAGATGTAGAAATAGGCCAGGTCTCTGCAACATAAGCACACAGATTAGAATTTATTTCTGGACCTTTAAAACATGCATTAAAAGCAAAACCATGTACCTTTCACAATATGGAAATAAAAACTAGTACTCTCACAAAATGTCCCTTCTCTGAGTTTCACTTTAATGTTACGGCACCCTCTTTTATTGGGAGTCATTATAGGAGACAGTGCTATGAAAACCACATCTGCATTTGCTGGAAAAGGCTGTCAAGGGAATTATCCATTATCTATAGAAAATCACACATAAGAAACTCCTTCTGCTATGTGGTGTCAGGAAAATCTTTATCTCTAGAAACTAATCTGTTTCCTCCTTTCTAATAACAAGAATGATACAATTTTTATCCTGTTTCCCTTTTTGCTCTGGCTGCCAGGGAGTTCAGGGCCAAACGTGATGATCAATCATAGTAATTGTAATGGACTTTGTGGCTAGAGGAATTATTTCCTCAGGTTTTCATGACTTTTATTTTCAATTTTTAGTTGTATTATGTGTCTGTGTGTGCACACATGTGAAGAACTGGTTTTAATTGTAACTTATTTCAAGTCCTTTTTGGAAAACTTTTATTTCATAAAAGTGAAAAATACAAGAGATGTCAAAATACGCTTTTTCTTGGTACAAATAGCTTTCATACCTGTAAGCATATGCATTTTGTCTTTCTCTTTAAGGATAACTACTTCTAAACAAGTTATATGTTAGTCAACATTATACCCAGACAAGCTTTCTTCTGCTTATGGATCATTTGTTTAACAAAATAATACATCCTTATTTATAGTTAATACTTTCCAGAAAATTAACACCATAATTTTGCAAAACTTTGTTAAGCGCACAGTTATCACGAGGTCCTTGAAGTTGGTTCTGATGGTTTGGTTGAATTCACAGAATCACTGCAGAGGATTCATTTACATTACATTTACCAAATGTTTGAAATGGACCATCATGTCATTTTCACTTTGCTTCAATGTTTTCTTTTTTCTTAGGTAATATATATGAAATAAATGGTTGATTTGCTTCAAATGGTCTATTTTCCTTCCCTGAGCCTGTTCTATTACCCAGCTTACATTTAAACATATTTTAGTCATATAGATTTTCCACTGACTAATAAGCAAAACACAGCTTTTTTAAAATCCTAAAAAAACTATGTTAACCTTCATTCAAATTATTGTTTTAAAATAATGTTCCACATTAAATTCCCAAGCTTGGGACAAACCGGAAAGATCCCCTGAGTTTTTAAACCATATTCATTTCCCTGAGCATGGGGGCTCTGCATCCTGGATGGTACAATACCTTCAGTGCCCCTGTCAGTTGGAATTTAGGAAGTCATTTCTCTTTAATGCTTGCCAGACCTCCTGGATAAGCTGGGGCACTTTGCTTTGCCCCAGATCTCCATTGAGAATGGAACCTTCCTACTTACTTTCCCTTCACCGTCATAAGAATACTGGGATCCTGCTGGCATAAAACCGTTTTGACCCCTGAATCATAAGGCTGTACATTAACAGTGGGATTGTTTGCAATTAGGTAACTGATCCTTTTCCCCATTTAACTTGAGTCAGCTCATTCGATACTAACATAGTGCTTCTGTAACTCCACCTCTCCACCCCCCGCCTTCCACTCCCCTGACAGGTCTCCAAGAATAGCTGGGTGGCTTTGTTCTTCAACGCTGTATGTAACCAAGAAACCAAGACCATAGAGGGACTGGATATCAGCCCAGGGCCTAGAATCAGACAAAGCCACCTCAGATTGAATCTGGGGTCTGCCATTTCCTAGCTGCATGACCTTGGGTAAGTGACTTAATTCTGTGAAACCTGAGTCTCCTCATCTGTAAAATGTGGATACCAATAATAGTACCTGCCTTATAGGATTGCTTCATCATTCAGCAAATAATTACCCAGAGTACCTACTACTGGCCAGGAACTATGCCAGGAACCAGAATACAGTCAGAACACACAGAGTTCTACCTTCATGGAGCTCTCAGTATAGTTGAGGAGTCACATACTAAGCAAACAAATGAAAAATGCATAGTTACATATTTTGAGAAGCATTCCAAGTGAGATAGAATTCTTTGATGAGAAACAGTGAGAAGTTGTGGTGGGGGAGTAGAAAGAAATCAAGGCAAGCCTTTTAAGCAGGAAGCATTTAAATTAAACCTGCAAGACTATAGCAGAGGAAGCCAGACACAGGACACATGGAAGGGAATTTCAGGAAGGTGGAACAGCACATGCAAAAGGTCCTAAGCAGGCAAAGCCTGACTTTGAGAAGTCAAAGAAGAAAAGACTTTTCTTTGAGTTTGAGAAGAAAAGTGAACTATTGTGCCTTGGGTGGACTGCGTGAGAAGCAGAAATCTCAAAAGTGAGGTTGGTGAAGCTCAGTAGAGATCCAAGACACAAAAAGACTTGATCCAGAGTTTAGAATAGATCAGAATTTGAGGAACTACAGAACTGCAGTCCAGTCCATGGACTCACTCCGTGTTTCTTTTTCTTTCTCTTTTTTTTTTGAGACGAGTCTCACTCTTTCACCCAGGCTGGAGTGCAGTAGTGTGATCTCGGCTCACTGCAACCTCTGCCTCCTGGGTTCAAGTGATTCTACTGACTCAGCCTCCCAAGTAGCTGGGATTACAAGCATGTGCCACTATGCCCAGCTAACTTTTGTATTATTAGTAGAGATGGGGTTTCACCATGTTGGCCAGGCTGCTCTCGAACTCCTGACCTCAAGCGATCTTCCTGCCTTGGCCTCCTGAAGAGCTGGGATTACAGGCATGAGGCACCGCGCCCCGCCCCACTGCCTGTTTCTATAATAAAAATTGTACTGGAACACAGTCACACCCATTTGTTTATGAATCGTGCCACTGCACTATAGCATGGGTGACAGAGCGAGACTTCGTCCCCAAAAAAAAAGAAAGAAAGAAAAAAAGAAATAATCGCAGAGGAAAGACAGCCATTTACAATTAGCCCGACAGCCAAGTTTTCCACAGCAACAGTGGAAGCCAGACATTTGTGGAATAACATGTTACTGAGAGAAAATAATTATCAACCCCAAATTGGGTGAATCAAGAATGAGGGTAAAATAAGGACATTTTCAGAGAAACAAAAATTGAAATGGTTTATCGCCAATGGACCTACACTAAAAGAATTTGTAAAAGCATAAAGAATTATAAGCCCAGAAAAAAAGTTTAAGATGTAAGAAGTTATGGTAAACCAAGAACATTATTTAAAAAAAATAATTTTATAATTGGTTTAGAAGTAACTGTACGTTTTTTAAAAATAATGTCCAATTTATGGCTCAAAAAATAAAGAATAATTAAAGTACTAGACAAGAAGCACATGTACATAAGAGGGTGGTACACAGAGTTAATGTGTATTCTCATCTCTATATAATATGGAAGGGGGAGTCATTGGTCACAGTAGCAGGGCCAGTAGGGGCCATGTACAGCTCAATCACACAGCTTTTTACTCACCAAAGCTGATCCAGCAACCACCATGGCTCAATGTATAAAGTGCTACTGCAAAGGCCAATGCTGAGTCCCTGGGTGGACTAACTGGCTACCTAGTGACACATTGATGACACTAGACTTCTCTGACTTTGAAGAGGGCAGTACCTTGACTTACACAGGATAGAAACATTCTGTGTGTGGATCTTTCTTCTTTTCCTTCAGTATTCTTCCAGGACCACAATTCTTACATGTACAAAATGCCTTATCTATCAGATGGCATCCTACACAACATCACCTCCAATCATGGGACACATTTTACCACATGCAGTGCATCCAAGGATCCACTCCACAGAAGTTCTGGTTTAGTAACAGCTGAGTGACAACACACGAAGAGGTTAGGATACTTTCCTATAGGAATGGAGTATGTGCCTTAAATCAGAGGCCACTGTATGGTGCCATCTCTCCCATAGTAAGGATGCATGACTGGAAAAACTGAGGAGGAGGTGGGAGTGGTCCCTCTCACGAAAACACCTAATACCTTGCTGGAATGACGTTTGCTTCCACCAGAGAACATTATCATGATGTGATGAATTAGAAACTGAGACTGTCCTTCAGCCATTTTGGGCTCTTCGTTCCATTGACCCAACAGTCAGAGTAGGTGTCACCATTATTACTATATAATAGGGATAAGGAAGGCAATATGCATAAACCAGGGATTCACTGGGGTGCCCTTAAACAAAAGCCCTGGTCAGTGAAAACAGTGGTAATCCAATCAAATTAAAGCCATCAAGGACTGAGATGACTTCCATTATTGAAAGATGATGGAAGAAGGAAATGTGATTACTAATGAGACCTGGTAGTCAGTTTTAGAGACAGGGGCTATAGCAGCTAGCTAGCTTTCTTCCTTTCTTTCTTTCTTCCTTTCTTTCTTCCTTCCTTTCTTCCTTTCTTTCTTCCTTCCTTCCTTTCCTCCCTCCCTCCTTCCTTCCTTTCCTTCTTTCCTTCTCCCTCTCTCTCTCTCTTTCTCTCTTTCTCTCTTTCTTTCTTAGATGGAGTCTTGCTCTGTTGCCCAGGCTGGAGTGCAATGGAGTGAAGTCGGCTCACGGCAACCTCCGCCTCCTGGGTTCAAGCGATTCTCCTGCCTCAGCCTCCCTCCGAGTAGCTGGGATTACAGGTGCACGCCACCACGCCTGGTTAATTTTTGTACTTTTAGTAGAGATGGGGTTTCACCCTGTTGGTCAGGCTGGTCTGGAACTCCTGACCTCGTGATCCATCGGTCTCAGCCTACCAAAGTGCTGGGATTACAGGCGTGAGCCACTGTGCCCGGCCAGCAGTTATGTTTTAAGTCACCACTAAGTGACTTTTTTCTCCTCTTCCCCCCAACTTCTACCATATAAAAAAAGACAATGCTCATGATAGCTCATGTTTTAGATGTATGGCCAAACTGACATTATCTTACAATGACTCCACACCTCCCTTGTGTTGGGAGAACCAACTTTTCATCTTATGAAAAACAAGAGTAGAGGCCAAGAGGCAAACGAGTGAACAACACCATTTGCCCTTCTAGATCCATCTCCACTTTTCTCTCCTTGCTTTCTTCCCCACAGGGTGACATACATGAATGGCAGCAGAGAGCTCTGCACCCTCAGGCTTCCAGCAGAGTCAAGCTAATAGCAGGAGATAGATGTAGGAAGGAAAGTGAGATCAGCACATTTATTCCCATGGTTCCCTCCCAGTAAGTTCACTTCAGACTGGCTGTGTCCCTCAAAAGAGGGTTACTATCCTCCTTAATGTAGCTCTAGGGGACTCTCTCTTCTTCAAGGGTCTGAAAACCTCTCCTTCTTTTGTCCTTTTGGGCCTAGAAGCAGTGACATTTCTGCCACTGTAGCACTAGATTCTTGAACAAACCATAACATTCCCCTATATCGTGCCCACACCTCTGGAATTAATCCCTTTGCACAAAATTGCTTCTTGAATTATCTCAAGTTGAAATATCTGCTTCTATTGGAACCTGACTGACCCATTTACTGTGATTACATGTTACTTAACACAATGTCTGTGAACCAACACCCATACCAAGAGATTTTCTTAAGACGCCCATAAACTGAGAGACCTGGGTAATTCCGAGACCTGGGTAAAGTCCCAGGAAATTCCCTGTGAACTCAAAACTGGTTAACAGTTTGGAAGCACCTGATGGGCTCAGAGAAAGTTTTTATAAGAATACTTTCTGGTAACCAGGGAGAAAGAGGTCCAAGAGGGATGTGAAAAGTCAGGTGCATGCTACTTCTGGTTGTAACTCTTCAACAATTTCTATGGAAAACCAAGAAAGAGCCAAAGGTTTGTCTAAAAACCAGGTTACCCAGTTAAGAGAAATATTAATCCAGCTTAGTGTTACCTTCTCTCAGGACCAATTTCCTTAGAACAATTTGAATCATTTGAATCGGTTTGAATTTGTAATCAAATGACCAACTGACCAGATATCCAGAGGGAATCATAATATTTCTGGAAGACAGAGGTTTTCTAAGTGAGCACATGAGCATCACCTGGAAGTAGGACTGGCTATAATTTGGCAGGACCCAGGGCAAAGTGAAAATGTGGGACCCTTGTTAAGAAATCATTAAGAATTCCAAGATGGTGATAGCAGAACCATTAAACCAAGCACAAGGCTCTTCTAAGTGCAGGCCCTGTGTGACCACACAAGTAGCCCACCCATGAAGCCTGCCCTGCCTGGAGGGTTTGTTACAACACAGACTGCTATGCCCTGTTCCCAGAGCTTCCAATACTGTGGGTCTGGGGCAAGGCCCCAAAATTTACATTCCTAACAAGTTCCTGGGTGCTACTAATGCTGCTGGTCCAGGGACCACACTCTGAGAACCACTACCGTAGATAATACAGAAGACAGGGAAAAAAAAATCTCAGAATAAAATGAACACACGACCAATGTATTATTTAGAGCTTAAACTGACTATCTATATGGGTTTTGTACTGAATATCTCAGAGTATATCTACAATTCATAAAAAGGTAAATTTACTCAATTACAAATTTATAGATACAAATTTAATATCCTGAATATTATTAACTGCCTATATCACATTTAATTATTCCTTTTCCCAACAAATGCTTTTTGTCTACTTTATGCCAGGGTACTGTGCTTGCTCACGCATTACGTATTGAATAGGTTATAAATAAACGAGGATATTATTTAGAATAGTGATCTTGAGTATAGGGGAAGGGGAGGTATGAAGTTCAGATAGGGAGAACACCCAGATAGGGAAATTAAAATGTGGGAATGCTATGTCATTTTTTATAAGCACAAACCTATTAGAAGCCTATTAAGAAAATACACCTTGACAAATATTTTGATTTTGATAAAATTGATACATAAAATAGAACAAACATCATATCTGGGTGCTTTTTAAATGGTAGATAACTCATTTCAAGTAAGGAAGAAATATTTGGTTTTCATGGTTACCTACAAAAGTTTATTGAGAATTTTAAACTCCTGTCCTATATTGAAATACCCAGTATATAAACACACAAACAAAATCTTCAGAAGTTTTCAAATATTCCACTTGGAATAACCCAAGTTATTTGTTAAGAAAATCAGCAAGTTTGGGGGAATTTTTTTTTCTGAAGGATTAACAGAAAGTTAGATGTCCTTCTATGAAGATGACACTACCCCACTGTCACTTACAAGGTCTTACAAAGACACTGACTGTTTTCACAAACATCTCCAGCATCACAGCCTGCAAGAGTCCATGCCAGGTTCAGTGTTCTGGTTTCTCCTCCTGAATATATGGTGTGGCTAGCTATTGACCATGCATCATTACAATTTCAAAGAATGAAAAGTTCGCTCATGTGGAATGTAGGTGTTCTTGACCTCTGAACTCCATTGTTCCGAAGCAAGGGAAAAATATGAGTATGGAGGTGATACTAAACAAATCTGATAGGGTCATGCTTGGCTTCAAAGGAAGACCAGTAACCAAGTGCACAATAGCCTGTAATTTCCAGTATATTCTTCTCTCTAAGCCTTGAGTGTTGATAATTAACTTCCTACTATTCTAAACTGAATTTATTGCTTTTTCAATTGCAATTCTAGTAAAATTAAATAATTAAAATTTTAAAACTTATTATATGACATTCAAAAAATTAAATAAGCGATATTTTTCTCCCATGGCCTCCCTACCTCACACTTAAACATAACGATGGAAATATATGTACCGTATTACAAGGGGTTTACTAGGAAGAACATTAACAAAGAATACCAAGAAAACTTTATGCTAGACTTCTAAAACATAAAAATAAACACAGGAACTCCAATTGCCAATAAAAATGCTCAAATCAAGGGCATTTCAACAGATGAATATTTACTATGAGTTTCTGGTAATTTTTTTTTTTTTGTAAAGCATCATTTTTTTTTAAGCAAAGATCAAAGAATATTTTGTATCTGGTCCCCTGTTGATTTATATCGGTTTAACTGCCAATATTTCTTAATTCAGAATGAAATTGCACAGAGCTCAATTTATAAATATTTATGTATAAAGTTAACAACTGTGAACTGCAGTGGTGTGTCAAACTGTAAACACAGTCATGGAATATTGGTTCATTTTGAGAACAGATGTTATGCTATCTCCATGATGGGACTGATTGCAGGAGAAACAAGTCATGATTTAGTCTCTTGCTTTTTAGCAACTTTCAAAACAACAGGTAAATCTAGGGAGAGCAAAACCTGACACTCCAGTCCCCACTCTCCATGCCTGCCACAGTGGCAGACATCACTAATTTCTTCTAGAACTTCCTCAGAGCTCAGATTACCCTTGGTATAGTTTCCAACATGTACTCCGGCAGTCACTATCTATTGACTGGAAGTTATATAAGATTCAAGCTATTTTCTCTGTGTTTAATTCTTGTATCTTGCAGTGGTTCCCAAAATTTTTTTATGTGTAGTGTATTTTCAAATATTAGAAAGTCTGTAGCATTCTCAAAGGGATTAAGAGATTGAAAACAATTATAAATAAATTTCACCAACAATAATGATCGAATCCCTCTCACATCCTCTTGGTCTGGTAAAGTGGCCACAATTATCTGGTTCATTTTGTATCCAAGTTACCCTCAAAGGGTAACTTTACAGCTTTGGCGACATGCCTGCATTTACTCACAGAGTAAATTTCTCTTGTACCCATTAAACACATTCCTTTAGGTCCTCCTGGTGGTCCGCTTAGGAGAGTAAACTCTACTGTTAAGAGAATGGGGTGAGATGCTGTAGGTTTGCCTTAGAAAGAACATTTTGGCCAATGAGTGTTAGCCTAACCCCAGAGACAGAGAGGATGATTAGGAGTCTACTGGTTGTTTGCTGTGAAAAACAATTAGGTATCCCTGTTTTATTTGCCTTACTTCCTTTAATCCTCTCAGCACTGCCGTGAGAGAACTGAGGCTCAGTGAAGTGAGCTCCTTGCCTTGTGACCCCAGGAAGAACTGACAGAGCCAGGATTCTAATCAGGAGATATGGCTGACTTCAAAGCCAGTGTAGTGTGCTAAGCCTGTCTGTAACTCTGCCCTCCAGTGACTAACAGAATCCGGTGACCTTCCATAGCAGGAATGGATCTTAAAAACCAACAGCCATACCCCAAAATGAAATAGCCACCATCAGTCTTTTCACTGCTTCAGTCCGAGTGGTTTTATTGAGGGCAGAGAATCTACTTCGTGCTTAGACCAGGTGCCTGAAAGCAAATGTTCTTCTGCTTGCTTCAGGAAGTCTTTCTGAATCACTGGTCTTCCACTTGAAGTGTGGCAACTCAGAGGAGATAAAGCAGATGAGAGGGCTTTATAAACGTTAAAAGCCACAGTGCCACACAACATGAATTAGTGTCAGAATTACTTAAATTGAGCTCCTTACCTTCAAACAGGAGCTATATGTTTATTCTCACCTTATAGGTGAAGCAGTGGAGGAAGGAAGACAGGGACCCTACTAACCTTTATTGAGTACTTACATGCCAATGCTCTTCTAGACATGACATACATGAGATCATTTAATCTTCACAACAGGCACCAAGTATATGTTTTTAATTCCTTCTGTTTAATTTTTATTACCATGTCACCTACTATATGTTTTACTTATTTAATTTACTTATCATCTGTGCTCTCCCCATCACATTAGACTCTTCCTTAAGTGATTCAGATTTTGGTCTGCTTCATTTACTGCTCTATCTCTAATAGTGCCTGACATAGAGCAGATGTTCAATAAATATTAGTTGAGTAACTAAATGGAGGCTCAGAGAGATTCAGTACCTTCCCTGAGGTCACACACTTGGAACTGAGCCCTGTGTTATCTGTATCCAGTCACCACGTGAACACTCCCAGCTCTGGACTCGGGGTTGCTTGAATGATTGACGAGTCCCACCAGCAAACAGAAGACTGAGGACAATACAGTCATATTTGGATATCACTTGGCATTGCATTTCGCAGGAAAAAATTGTGACATTTGTCACAACTAGGGAAGGGTGCTACCAGATGTGCTCTGAAATTATTGCTTATTCACAACAACAGCAACAAAAAAAGTTTAGTCCAGAGATAGCAGACAGATCTCTAGATTTGCAAAACCCTAAAATAAATAAATCCTTATCGGATTACACACCCAGAAACCCAGCTCACAATTCCTCCTTGATACTTTCCTCCTAGTCTTTGGCCCCTGTCTAGTTCAGATGCCTGTAATGAAACTCAACAGAAACTGACCAAGGGCCTACTCAGGGCCACTTTGTGTCACCCACAGGTGGTAACTGGGGAAAATGTTTTGAAGTATTCAGTCTACTATGAGGAGAAAGGCAATGAGACACTAAAGTTCATATGAAGCATTACAAATATGATAGAGCATACAATAGAGTGCCGAGGAAGGCAAGTCTGTTATCCAAAAGCTTAAAGAAGATATGAGGGGCCAGCTGTGGTGTTCAAGTCATAATCCCAGCACTTTGGGATGCCGAGGTGGGCAGATAAATTGAGGTCAGGAGTTCAAGATCAGCCTGACCAACATGGTAAAAACCTGTCTTTACTAAAAACATAAAAATTAGCTGGGCATGGTGGCATGCATCTGTAATCCCAGCTACTCAGGAGGCTGAAGCAGGAGAATTGCTTGAACCCAGGAGGCAGAGGTTGCAGTGAGCCAAGATTGTGCCACTGCAATCCAGCCTGGGAGTGAAACTCTGTCTCAAAAAAAAAAAAAACAAGAAGAAAAAATGAGGAGGAAGAAGAAAGAAGAAATAATGAGGGAGGAGGGAACTTGTGACCTGGGCTAGGAAGAAAGTCACTGTCCAAAGGAAGGAAGAATCACAAAGTCACCACCAAGCTCAAGCAGAGGAATCATAGATTCTAGAGGTCTATGCAACACTCAGAAGCAATAGAATTGAGCCCCGGGATTCTCACCCAGGTGTGATTTTGCTCCACAGGTGACATTTGGCAATGTCTGGAGACACTTTTCACAACTAGGGAGGGGTGCTACTGGCATCCAATGGGCAGAGGCCAGGGATGCTACTAAGCATCCTACAAGACAAAGGACAGCCCCTACAACAAAGAATTGTCCAACCCAAAATGCCAACAGTGGCAAGGGTGAGAAAGTATGACTCAAAAATTGTGAGCTTTGAAGGCCAACACACCCGGATTGGGGTCCCAGCTCTACCCCTAAGTAGCCAACCGATGTTGGGCAAATGACTTATCCTCACTCAGCTTCAGTGTGTTTATCTGTTAAATGGGAAATGCTAGTGGTAACTACTCCACAATGATCACTCCTTCATTCAGCAAGTATGCCTAAGGGGTCTCCTAAGTGTGGAGCTAAACATGGCATTTGGGCATAAGAGCAATCAATGATACTAAAGAGGTAGAGGTGCTATTGAAGAGATACATGATGGCTAAAACAGCTCCAAGAAGGATCATCTACCCTACACAAGCGAGATCAAAGACTTCCTGGAAGAAGCAGCATTTAATTCAACACGTGAAGGACAGTGAAGGATGACTCATATGAAGAGGAGTGGATTAAATGAGATAATAAATGATACTCATCATGAGATGTGTACATTGCACCAGGTACTAGAGTAAAAGTTTCTCTTCTTCCTAGGTACTTGGCTCCTTGTCTAGACATTTTCTAAACTTCCTTACAGTTGATATGGCTGTGAGACTGTGTTCGTGCTAATATAATTGAGAAGTGATGTGCTGATTTCTGGGCCTGGGCTTTTCGGTCATTGATTTCCCAGTGACTTCTTTTTGTTCCTTCCCGAATGCAAAATAGGGAAGTGGCCCAGACCCAACTTCAACCGTGCTAGGGCAGGGGTAAGCAGAGTTCTTCTGTAAAGGGTTATATAGTGAATATTTTCAGCTTTGTGGGTCATACGAACTCTGTTACAATTACTCAGCTCTGCTGTTGTAGCACAAAAGTATCTACAATACACAAGTGGGCATGGCTGAGTTCCAGTAAAACTTCATTTATATAAAAAAAAAAAAAAGTAGAGGACCGGATTTGGCCAGTCACAGTTTTCTAATCCCCCTGCTAGAGATGGAGGAGCAATAAGATGGAAAGAACCTGGATTTATGACAGATAACATGGTCTAGAACTTCCCTATCAACCTAGACTCCTTCTTTTGGAATTGTCAGGAGAGAAAGAAGTAAATATATAATTTAAGGCTTATAACGTAGCCTTGACGTAACTAACACATGGGCTTTTCAGCCTTCTTTGGGCTTATTTAGACTGTCCTCAAATCTCAATAATTATGTACATATAATATAGTCTTCTGCTAAAATGACCTCTGAGCATGAGGCTTTTGGAAGTAAGGCTGCCTTCAGGCTGGAGGGAGCTCATGCTTTAGCATCAAGGGTTGAGGTTTAAATTCTCAGCACTCACACCCCATCCAGCTAAGGGAAGCAAATTGGAGACATCACCATCATTTCAAAAGTCAAGGTTTATAGAAAATCTAACAAATTGTCTAAGTCTGGCTTCCTGACACCTATTGGTGTCCTCCTGGAAACTCCCCTCTCAGTAAATGGATGGTGAGTGCATCAAATGAGGTGAAACAGCAGACGAACTCCGGGTGCTTGCCGGTAGGCCATGCTGGCTCAGTGGGGCCTCGGTAACCTAAAATAAGATGAAAGTAGAATTTCTTGTGGGCCTCTGGACCAAACTCAATGATGGTGTTAATTATTTCTGGTTTGCTTATAGCTGTTTTTGTTGGGAAAGTAGGAATGTAAAAGTATCCCAGGCAGATCTTTTTCCAAAAGATTTTGAAACAAAACGATCACAATTCTTTTTACAATCATAATCCATTTACATCTATAACTATTTTAGGCAACCCCACCTTCAACAGAAAGTCATCATTGCCAATTTTAAATAATCTCTAGACCATGACAAAAGAGAGCTAAACCAGTCAGAGGCACTGGGAGAGGAGGGAGGGATGGCAGTGCCAAGATGTTTCCATTAGAGGGAACTTAAAAAGTATCTAGTTTAGTTTGTTTCTACCATTTTACAGATGAAAAAATTTTGAGTCAGAGAAGGTAAATGTTCAAGGTCAAAAACTAAAATAATATATTATTATACCATAATTATATATATAATGTATAACTAAACATATATATAAAATTATGAGAGAATATGACTCTACTGGTCCTTTTCCCCTTTTGGTTTTTGGATCTTTTGAAAAGATCCAGAGGTAAATGTGGACCTCAACTTTTTAATCAATTTTTATGACCAAATCACAAACTCTTATAAAACTTGGAATTAATAAAACCTCCAGAATATTGATTTATTTATTAACCTCACTTAGTTGTCTACTAAGAAAAATGGTATGAACAAATAACATATTTATACTTGGTCTGGTCAAACAGCAGCTGTGTGCCCCAGTACAGTCTTTTTAAAATATCCTACAGAATTCTATGGCTTTCAGAAATAAGATGGAAAAGAAGGTAAGTACTAGTTACATTCAGAGTCAGATGTAAGGATGCATCATAAACAAAATTCACTTTTCTGTTTTGAATCTCCCTGTATCTTTGAAAATTGATATATAACATACGCACACTGTTTTGGAATACATGTGGTGTTTCGTGGCATGCATAGAATGTGTAATGATCCAGTCACAGTATTTACAGTATTTATCACCTGGGAATTTATCATTTGAGGATGTCGGTCTAGGCAAGGACTATATGGCTAGTATCTGAAAAACACAGGCAACAAAAACAAAAGTAGACAAATGGGACTATATTAACCTAAAAAGCTTATGCACAGCAAAGGAAACAATCAACAGAGTGAAGAGACAACCTGTTGAATGAGATAAAGTATTTGCAAACTATTCATCTGACAAGGGACTGATAGCCAGAACATATAGGGAACTCAAACAACTCAACAGCAAAAAAATTTTAACTTGATTACCTCCATAAAAAAATAAGAAATAAAATAAAATAATAATCCCATTAAAAAATGGACAAAGAACATAAAAGGACATTCCCCTGCACCTTTGAATAGGTTCTCACCTGGTTTCCAAAGAGTCCTGTGGCACACACCCTAAGGGTAGCAAAAGATAAAAGATTCCAACACAGGTCTGCACGGCAGGGCCCCTGCACCAGGCTGCCACTTATCACCCCATTGTAAGTCTAGGAACAGTTCCTCCCTGCCTTACTTAGAGTGGCACAGACACTCACAAAGTCAGAAAGACTTGGCCTCCAATCTCAATAGGCTATGACTTCTTTGAAAAGCCAAAGCTGGGACAAGAAAATGTTCAGTACATGGTACTATACTGTTGATTTCTACCTAAGCCATATATTTTACAGTACCTAAATAGTGAAAATATGTATAAATTCTCCAGCCTGGTATTCAGAAAGATCAGGTTGGCTGGGAAGTTCTGGGATCGCAATCCAATCTCTGGGAAATCACACCAGAGCCATTTGTCTATCAACACAACCAAAGTATCAAAGTCCCCACTGGGCTTCCCTACAAGCTGGTTGGCATCCGTGCCTCAAATCACAGAGGCTTTGTGGTAAGAAATTAGCTGGAACAACTGCTGGCCACATTTTGATCCCCCAAACTGCAGGGGGATCAAGTGCATGTATCAAGTGTTTTCAACACATTTTCAGATACACCAAATATGTTACAATAAAGAGCATCTCAGGTAGAGGAAAACAGTTTGGCTAGTTCTTGAGTCTAGCGTCAAAGGGGCCGGGAAGGCTGACACATGAAGAGCAAAGATGTACTTCACATTAAATAACCCACGACGACAAGAGTTTAAGGAGATAAATTCTTTTCTTCACAAAATACGTGTAACTCACTGGCATGTCTACAAATCATCAGGCAACTACTGTACATTTTAAAAATCCATCTTAGTCCTCTGTTCATGCAAACATTGTCATATTCTGACATGAGCAAATATCTCTGCTTCTTTTTGTTCTTTTTTGGTTATACGCATAATTCATATCATAGAAGAAAATCCAGAAGATAAAGGAAAAATAAAAACAACAAACTATAATCTCATCAACCCAAAATAAATAATGTTCAGATACTGGTAAATATCCCTCCAAATATTTCTTTCTTTTTCTCTCATGTCTTGTTCCCTCCTCTCCCCTCCAAGTACATAACACACAGATGTACACATCCTAAAATGAATGCACACTCTACATAGTAACCTGAGTTTTTTCACTCAGTGATATATGTAATCTCTCTCTCTCTCTTACCCTCTCCCTCTCTCTCTCTCTCTCTTTTTTTTTTTGAGACAGAGTTCTGGTCTTGTTGCCCAGCCAAACTGCAATGGCATGATCTCAGCTCACTGCAACCTCCGCCTCCCAGGTTCAAGCGATTTTTCTGCCTCAGCCTCCCAAGTAGTTAGGATCACAGGCATGTTCCACCACACCTGGCCAGTTTTGAACTTTTAGTAGAGACAGGGTTTCACCATGTTGGCCAGGCTGGTCTCGAACTACTGACGTCAGGTGATCCACCTGCCTTGGCCTCCCAAAGTGGTGTGATTATAGGCATGAGCCACCATGCCTGGCCTAGAATATCTCTTAATGAAAATAAATGCATATCTACATGATACCTTAATGGGTATATTGCTGTTGAACAAATAAGAGATGTCTCTCCTTCCCTCTACTGTCATAAATGATTCTTTAATAGATGTGGATATCCATGTACCTAGATCTTTATGTATCTGTCTAGTAGTTTCCACAGGATAAATTTATAAAAGAATAGTCACACCAAAGAATATAAATATTTTAATGTTTCAGAAGCCTACAATTCCCATGTTAGGATGAGTGCTGTTCAGAGCTGTCAGAAAGAACTTGGTGATATGGAAAAGTTCTATATCTGCACTATCTGATACAGGAGCCACTATCCACATGTGGCTAATATGCATTTAAAATGCCATTAGGATTAATTTTTCATTTGCTTCAATTTTAATTTAAATAGCAACACATGGCTAGGGGCTACCGTATTAACATCACAGACTCTAGATCAAGTCAATATTACTTGAAATTTTAAGAGTAAATGTGCCATATCAAGCATGTCTTTTCTTAATTAATCCCATATGCAACCTTGACATTAAAGAACATCATCTTTCCTATCAAAGAGCTTTTAGGTACTCTCTCTCAAGAGGTCTTCACAGTATCTTCTGAGAAAACAAGGGCAGGCATTATTTTTTTCCATTTCATACATGATGAAAACTGGAGATCACAGAGGCGAAGTAATTCAGAGTAAGTTAAAAGAGGCAAATGGCACACAGTCCATGTTTTCAGCTCTTTGTCTAATGTTCTTTGCTTATAAAATTAGTCTACATTACCTGAGCCTTACACAAATGGAACTCTGCCAAAACTGAGCTCAATTTCTTGCCACCCAGCCTTTGCCTATGTGGTTCCCACTGCCAGGGATACTGGTCCAGTTCCTACTCCTTTGCCTACCTACCTGCTCTTTATCTTCCAGAAATCAGCTTAGATATCACCTTGCTTCTTCTAGCAACCTTTTCCTGACCACGCATCCCCAAGGCCTGTGTTATGTATCCTATTCTCAAAATCCTATAGCGTAATACATTTCTTCCTTCCTCACAATTGCCGATTTCTCTTTTTTTAATTTAATTTTGTTTCATTTTAAGTTCCAGGATACATGCACAGGATGCGAAGCTTTGTTACACAGGTAAACGTTACGTAGGCCATGGTGTTTTGCTGCACTTATCTGCCCATTACCTAGGTAGTCAGCTTCACATGCATTAGCTGCTCATCCTGATGCTCTCCCTCCCCTACCCACCCCACAGGCCCCAGTGTATGTCATTCCCTTCCCTGTCTCCATGTGTTCTCATTGTTCAGCACCCACTTCTAAGTGAGAACATGCGGTGTCTGATTTTCTGTTTCTGAGTTAGTTTGCTGAGGATAATAGTTGCCTATTTCTTTTTCTGAAATCGGAAGCTGTGCTAAGGCAGGGGCCATGCCATTCTTGTTTACTTCAAGAGCCTCAGCAGCTAGCAAGGTACCTTCTCCCATGTAGTGGACCTCGACAAACACTTGCTGAAGCAGTAAATAAAAGTATAATAGAAGAAGGGATCCCCACAGCATGTTTATTAGCAAAGAGCAAGTATTCTGAGGTTGGAAAAATAACTTCAAATAATCCATTAATGTGATACTCAAAAGACTACATAATCAATTATAAATATAAACTAATCCATCAAGCAAATACTTGTTGTGTATCCATGATGTTCCAGACATTGGATTCCAGATTCCAAAGATACAACAGAGAATAAAAGAGTCACAATCTTATAATCTGATGAAACAGGCAATCCACAGGGCACCCAACTACAAGTGGGAGGAGGTACGATGAATGAGGTTGAGAGGGCAATCAAAGAGAACAGGAGGGAGGATCTACTTAAAAGGGGGGAAAGGGAGCATTCCAAGTACAGGGAGTTTGACTATTTTATTAAAAGCATGGTAATAATAAACACAAAACCCAGGGTCATGGGTGTATCTCGGGGCAAGGCACAGGATAGGAGAGGGGGAAAACCCACACAGACATAATGTTATAATTAATCTGCTGATTCTTGGTGTGATGGTCAGTTTGTGTTTGTGTGTATGTGTGTACATGCATGTGTGTGTATGTGCATGTGTCCTGCATGCTGCATGGATCAATGATGACAGTATGGCATGAATCAAGTATCATGGTTACATTAACTCCATAACCTAAGGTCCATTTGAAAGATGAATGAGTGCCAGGCACTGTGTTAAGCACTGTACACTTTCTTATTTCAATTCTCATAAAAGTCCAATGAGGAAGTACCATCATTATCCCTATTTTGCCTATTAAGAAACTGAAGCTCAGAAAAAGCAAGTACCTTGCTAATATCCTATGGAAAGCAAATGTTAGGAGTTGTACCAAGGCGGCTTGACTCCAGAGCCACAGTCTTCTAAACCACTACAATACAAACCTTCTCAGGCTATACTGGTTCGGTTACCTATGCATCCAATACAGTATAGCTAGGTTCCTCCTAGCCACACTGGGCTATTTAAATTTGAATTAATTAAAATTGAAAAAGTTTAAAATTCAGTTGCACCAGCCACATTCCAAGCACTCAGTGGCCACATGGAGCAAGTGGTTACCCTCCTGGAGATTGAAGATGGAGAACTCATCACCACAGAAAGTTCTATGGGACAGCCCTGGCCTAGATGATTACAGAATCAAGAACACAGCTTAGGCCAGCTCGTTTCCTGGTTCTGTGCTCTTGCCCCTACTCCACACCACTTCTCAGTGATCTTGACAGTGCTTACAGAATCTCTGCTCAGGAAGGTCCTTTGAAAATCTGCCCTGCATTGACCTGGAAAGGTACAAGGTAACCGGGTCTGAGCAGGTAGCCAGCTTTCTATGCTAGCCTTCTTCTCAGTACTGGCTATTTTTTTCCTAACAAATGAAGAAACAAAAAATATGTAACATAAAAATGTTCAGCATGTGTAAATAGTTATACAAGAGAAAAGAAAAGGCTTGCCACAACACCTTCAAAGAGCCAGCCTTAATATAAATGCCAAATTTTTATCATTCCTTCAAAATTATTTCTCCTATTAAATGCAAGTCCCTCCGTTAAAGCCACATTGGCTCATTTAGTCAACCACTCTTCTAGCCTTGGGCAGCACACACTTTTCCACTTCTTCTCATGTAACCCTCTTGGCTACTGTGAATGCTACAAAACCCACTTCAAAGCATGTGAAAGGCGGGAACAGGATCTACATGGTCAAAAAGAAAAGATTCCAGGGATGGGGTAAGATACGAAGTCTGGAGAGGAAGATGAAAGCATTTATAAACATTTTTGCAAATGTATTAGTACCAGCAAATTGAAGATGAAACAGAATGAAAAACAAAAATCAAAGTATATCTCTGGCATTCCAATCAAAAACTCTTTCCAGGAACCTGATTATTCAAGGGTTCTAAAATTCAGGAAGATTTAAATTAGAAGATTTTGGTTGCTTGACATGCATAATCCAACCTTCAGGATTATCTTATGTACATTTTCTCCTTTTGATTTTCACGACAATCCTATATGATACACAAAGCTAGTGGTAGTATGCTCATTTTGCAGGTAAGAAAACCAAGATGAGTCAAGTTTATAAATTGCTGGAGAATCCACATATGATATAGTATCAAACCAAGATTTCCTGCTGCCAACTCTGAAGAGTTTTTGCTCTGCTGTACTGAATTTTAACTTTCTTTTTACATTTTGAAGCATGAATCATATTCTCTACTCTTCCCTTTCTGTTCAAATAGGGCTTATGTAAAAAAAAAAAAAAAAACTCTTTGAAAACTATAGCTTGGGCATGAAATAACTAGGAAAACAGAAATGTTGGCTGAGGTGGTCAATCTTTCTATAGAAGTAGTTACACGATAGATGACAAGTTATAAGATATATGTGAGGTGGTAAATGTGGGCTATTTATTTACAAGCCTGCATGAAAGCTGGGTGAATATACGGCTCTAGTCACTCTTCTCCATGTTCCACATGAAAGCACTTTTCCTGACCCTTTCCTTCTTGTCAAACTCACAATCGTGTGGTACACGCTGGAACTCAATGGATCCCATGCAATGACAAAGTCATCTAAAACAGGCATGGTGTTTGGCAAGAAGTCTGCTCTTTACCCCTCTGTCTGGTTAAATCTTTCTCATCCTTTAAGTCTGTGGTCTAGACAAAATACGTCATCCAGAATCCTCCCTTGATTCCTTAGCACTCTGACCCCTATTGTAGCAGCTGCCCATCCCATCTTACTGGGGCAGTCCACTTGTTGTAATCCCCTGTTTAGTCTGTCTCCACCAACAGACTCAGCTCCAAAAGGCACTCGTTAAATACTGGAATGGGGCCTAACATAGAAAAGCCACCAGTAATGTTTATTGAACAATTATTTCAATAACTTCAATTAGGGTTCAAATATGCCAAAGATGCCCATTTAGAAATGTGCTGAGACAACATCTACTCTTAGTGGGGCATCACAGGCAGTATCTTGGCCCCTGTCATTTTGTTCCCTAGTGTTATACCCATGAATATATTACGTTACCTGGCAAAAGGGATTTTGCAAACATAATTAAGGTCACTGATGAGCTTTGCCTTTAAAACAGGCAAATTATCCTGGATTATTCTGGTGGGCCTAACATAATCATCTGAACTCTTAAAAGCAGAAAAGGAAGTGACAGTGATGTGAAACATAAGAATGCAGTCCGCCATTGCTGAGTTGCAAATGGAGGGGCCACATGAAAAACACAAGAAGGCAATAAATTCTGCCAAAAACCAGGAGCTTGGAAGGGGAGCCTGAGCTCTGGATAAGGACTGCAGCCTCAGCTGCTAACCAAATATTAACCTGTAAGACCCTGAGTAGAGAATCTAGCTAGAATTCTAACCTACAGAACCTGAGATAACAAACATGTGATATTTTAAGCTGTCACCTGTGTAATTTGTTATGGCGACAATAGAAAACCAATGAGGGGGATTCCCCAGATGTAGCAGGCTCTAACACAGAAGACTGAAAGGCTTCAATTGGAAAGTTGACTGCCTTGTCAAAACTGGAAATGGGGTAAAGAAGTGAGCCAGGAAAGGAAAGGAAGCCAATACAAAATGCATTCATGAGCAGGTTACCACTCTAGGAAACGGAGCTCAGTCCTACTGGGAGCCTCTGGAAAACCTACCACACTGCCTCAGTTATCTTCTTAGAGGGTACGCAGCTGGGACTCTGCTCTACAAGTTCTCTCCTGGCATTGGTGGAGGACTGCTCCCAGGGACTTTAACTCTGCAGCACTCTAGCCTTTCTGTATTTCCTTCTCTCTTGCAGCCTCTCCTCTAGGAAAGGAAAGCAATCTGATAACATAATTCCTCAGAAAGTATTAAGATGACTTAGAGAAAATTTGCAATGGTTAACCTTCTCAACAGTGAATCCCAGATGGGGGGATTTTAAGAATGCATTGAATGGAAGAGGCTTTCCTAGTCTCCCTACTACATCTCCCTACTCACAAGTCTCCATCCCTACTTGCTGCTGCATCTGCTGGCAAGGCTTGTCTGTCCTGAAAAGTGCTGAAAGTTAGCATTTACCAGTGACATTATTTAGTGAATACAAGTGTGAGCCTTATCAAAACTGTGACCCATGTGGCCCCTCTCCATATCAACGTGCACATTTTTAACCACTTTGAGCATCTCGAATGAAAGCCACTTAGATACAAAGCATTATTCCCATTTACTAGTAATGATGGTAATAAATCCAAAGAACAAGAGCAAAACCTGATGCTTGGGGACATTCCGAGGATGTAGGAGACTCCATGGAGGAACTCATTTCTTAGCACAAGCATAATTGCACTTATGCCAGATGCAATCTCATGTCCCCACATAATTCCCATTGCTTTAAGACAATTCAAATCCCATCTTTCCTCAGAGGAAAGGCTGTGATTGCAAAACAAGGAGTTTTTTATAGCAGGGATAAATTGGGTTGTTCTACTGAACCATTTTATCTGAAAAAAAAAAAAAAAAACACCCCAAGCAGGCAAAGTAGGCCTAAAGGAGACTCTGGTAGGTTGCTATGGATGAGCAGACCTGGCCAGGTAGAAATTCCTTACACAAATCCTGAAAGAGACTTGAAAAGATTTTCTGCGTCTGGCATGTGCAGCAGTGCAGAGAAAGTCATGAGTGAGCTACCCAACTCTCAAATGTGTCAAGATTCCTCAGAATATTCATATCAGAGGCTAGTCTCAGGCTCCACTGAACACACAATGCTTCAAATAACCACTTTCAAAGGTAAGGCCCATAGGACAGGAGGGCTTTCTACCCATCTCCAATAATGTGGGTTATTCACTACTTTCTAGACCCTGGTTTAAGCATCATTCATGCAATTACTCGTAACCACCTTCTGCTATTATTCTTATACCCATTTCACTCCTGAGTGAGGATCTTGGTCAGGTCACTTTCCCAAGGTCAAAAACAACTAAGATCTGAACCCAGCTCTGACCTGCTACTCTGGTCCCTGTTGCAATCATTTCCAAGCTTTTAGTGTTTCACATCCAGCGTGCACAGGTTCAGGGAACAAATGGCTGAGCCATTCCAGCAGTGAGGTGGGCAGCCCTCTGCTGCCTCTCAGCCTTGACTTGTGCCACAGCATCCCCAACTGGGCACTCCTGAAAGTTCACCCAAGGGATGGGCGGTCTTCAGCTCATCACGTCTAACCTCTCCTCTTTCATTCTAGAAAGCATTTCAGATTGCAAATAAGCGATACTTATATTGTTATAAGAATAACCCTGAATTGACTCTCATATATTTATTAAAAAGTCAACTACTCCCAAACTTCGGTTAAGGCACTAATGTGTAGGGGTTATCTCCTTGGGCTCAGGGGCCAAAAGAACTTCTGAATTCACCTGCTTTGTTCACAAGTCACTTGCAAGGCAAAGCAGTTAAGTTATCTGAGTCTCAGTTTCTTCATCTGCCAAGTAGACCATTTTATAGTATCTGTTCATGGTGAGGATCAAATGAAATAATGCATGTAAAGAGCTCTGAACAACGCCTGGAACATAAACAGCCTTCAGTAATTGTTAGTCTCATTATCACCATTATCATCTTATTATTTTCTGTAGTGGCAAACCTCCAGCTGATGAGGACATAGCAGCTCCAGGTAAGTCAAAGGAACGGCCTTCCAGTTCTCTGACTGGATGAAGTCTCAAACTTGGCCTCTCCTTATTGACCTTTCGAGCCAGCCATTTGACTGCTTGTCACCGCCTCTTCCATGGGGCACTACACTTCTGGGGTATTGTAAGTAAGATTTAAGGTCTGAACGATGGGACTGTCAAGTGAAATTCCTCCTTTCTTTTGGTAAAACTGCCAAGACCTTCCAGAGCTTCAGAAGGAGACCATGCCCTGAGTGTTTCAATCCATTACAGTGACATTTATGCAACACGGATTCTGTGTGCCAAGCTCCACACTCAGAGCTGGGGCCTCACAACTAAATCATCCTGGTCCCTGCCCTGGAGAAAAGCATAATGAAGTAACTTTCATTTCGTCAGAATAGAGCAGGAGTCTGAAAGAGTCAATAAATCCTAAAAGTTGGAATTAAAACACAGTACAGTACTACTAACTTTTATACCTCGATGAATGATATCAACATATATCTCACTCCAGATCAAATATTCAGCAATTATCAAGTGCTATTACACTGATAAGATTTCTATGAAACACACAGTACAACAGTACAAGAATGTTTCTTCTTTCAAAAGAAAAACAGAAACACAGAAGCTGACCCTCTGCTCAGATGAATCTAGCTGTGAACTCTCACTGGCTACTTGCAAGCTAGGATACTTAGCAAGTGACCTAACTATCTTGACTTTGCTCTCTACTTCTGTAAGAGGGAGGCATAGAGACCAGCAACCACAGATGGCTGCTACGTGTGTGCAATGTGACAAGGCAGCTGAAGCACTTAGCACAATGCCTAGCATTCACCAATTGTTAGAAATGGTTCTTATTTTTAGAGTGCCTCCAAACTCACTACACAGATTCACTGGCAACAATTCAGCAAAGAAGCCTCTAATGGATTCAGAGAAGGAATAGGTTTAATTTTTCCAATGGAAATCATTTCAGAGTTGATGTATATAACTTGTTTCCCCAAGTCCACAAGTGTCTCTATGTCTACTTGGGCACATGCGAAGGAACAAGCTTTTATAGATACCAGAGTACCTTGCAAGATTGACTGGCACTGGTGCCAGCTAATGTGGGTCACCCCATAGAAATTCATTTTTCTGCACTAACTCTTAATGGTCCTTCTCTGCTGGGCATTTTGGGCTATGGTTTAAAGAAAATGCATTCAAATAAACATCTTTTGGTGCCAGAAATGCCATGGGCACATACTTTTCTTTCAATGGTCCTGGGAAGTGGTTTGTTAAACTATTGTTCTCAATTAAAAACTCATGTGTTTGTTCAGTCCAATATGGGTCGCTGCTTTGAGTGAAAGATCCCTTGACATGGCAAAACCTTGACTTGTGACAAGTCAGTGCCAAGTATGTCTTAACCAGATGCAGGCCCGGGTTTGATTAGCAGCCACTGAATTTCATGTAAAATCAGATAATGATGGTTTTTCTCCTTTCTGTTGAGCAAATATCCTCAGCTTTTAATCAAGTCTATACATGAAAACTCCTGTATAAATAACTCTATGCAGTACAACGGTTTTAAAACTATGGTTCATCTCAACTTTCCTGACCTTTGACTGCTTAATCTGAGAAGAACCTGTGCAATACCAACTAAAAATAAAGGAACTACACTATTTACTTTGGCAGATTCCATAAAGATACAATAGAGGGACATGTGGTGAGTGGAAATTCTCTACCACACATGGAGAGAAGAGAAAGGAAAGGCTCTGGAGCCCATTTTTGTTTTCCCACCCGTGGGATGGCATCTATTGGATAATGATGATATTAGGATGGCAGAGACACATGCCACTTTGGAAGGCTGCACCAGACTCCACAGTCATGCACAGAAGCCTTCTCTGCCCTGTTTGATGTTCAAAGGGGTCCAACTCAAACCTGGGAAATATGAACCTTTTCAGAAAGGCTGGGGTCTCAGCCTGGGCTTCCTCTCCTTTCTTGTGGGTACAATTTGGGCATCTGAAGTATGAACCTTTTCAGAAAGGCTGGGGTCTCAGCCTGGGCTTCCTCTCCTTTCTTGTGGGTACAATTTGGGCATCTGAAGTTAATTATTTGCAGGTGCATTTTGGCTGCATGCAATGGAGGGCGCTTCCCAATTAGCCTCTTGCAGGTGCAATTAGCAATTTCACCTCACTTTGAGGGGGCAAGTGGATAATTGTGCCCATGAAGTGGTTCCTAAAGGGGTCTAGCAGAATGCCCATTGCAGACTGTTGTCTGGAGAATAAGCTCCATGAAACGGGATGCTAAGCATTCAGGAGTAAGTGTCAGGTATGCATATGGGGTCTAGAAGTGGAGCCCCACCTGGAGGGTGGGGTTAGGAGTTCCTTCCAGTTCTTCACAACCATAAAAAGAGATTGGAGCCACAAAACAGCATTGAGAAACAAGGACCATAGGCAGACTCTCTGAGGCATAAGGCAGTAAATATTTTGGCCTGATGACATTGAGTAATACAAGAAAAACTAGCTCAGAATGGAGAGTGGACCAGAACTACAGAATTAACATTTTGTAGAACAAAATAGCAAAGCAACTCAGAGAAAAGAAATTATTATTAACTTTGCAATAAGCCTTACACTTAAAGTGCTGTCACAGAAATCATCTCACGAGAGCTCATCTACTTAGTTATAATATTCAAAATTTTAATAACAACACTTACTGAGGAGTTATGGTTTCTGACATTATTCTAAAAGTGTGTGTGTATTCAATCAATGCTCTTAACAGACTGCTTTAAAGACTCGCTGTACCCATTTTAAAGAAGATAAATTGAGGCACAGGGAGATCCAGTAGCACACCCAAGGTTACACAGCTAGTAAGTAGTGGAGCCAGATCTCCAAGCCAGGCAGGCTGGCTCAAGGGCACCAGATAGGTTACTGCTCTGGTTGACAAAACATTCAAACAAGAAGACAGAATCAGGGAGTTGAGGCTTGCTCTGCAGGATACATCTATACAAGATCATGCATTGCTTAATTCATTTGTTCAATCATCTAATCACTCAAGGAACATTTAGTGAGCCCTGCGCCCAGTCACTCTGCTGGCATAAGTATAAGGGAGAGGGAGACAGCCTTATTGGTTAGGAGTTCCTTCTGCTTCTTCACATCCATAAAGGAGAGTGGAGCCACAAAACAGCACTGAGAAACAAGGACCACAGACAGACTCTCTGAGGCATAAGGGAGTAAATATTTTGGCCTGATGACATTGAGTAATGTCACCAATGTCAGGTGAATGTTTTTATAACTTGAAGGTTTCCTTGGCTACTTTTTCAGTATTGGGAAGAAAAATGGGAGAGAGCAAGACAAGAAGGAAGGAAACAGAATGAGGAAAAGAGAGAAGTATGAAGGGTGCTAGAGAGTGTGAAGAAGAGGTAAAAAAGGAATCCTTCAAAATGAGTTTTTCTTCTGAAAATGAATCCTTTTATGAGGGGGAGAGGAGAAATCGCATCAACTGAACAGTGAGATTAGACTGAGGAATGTGGAGAAGAAACCCTACTGTACCTCCAGATGATTGTCTGCTTGCTTTAACAAGAATAGGTGTGCAATAGGACTGCCAAAAGTTATTCCCCATGTTAAAATCTGAAAACCAAAATGACCCCATCTCCGGCTTGTTGGCCACTGTGGTCTGTAGAGGGGCTAATTCTGAGTGCTTGAGTTCTAGGAAACCCATCCAACACATGGAAATGAGCTTGATGAGAATCGCTAGATGTGAAGGGGCTGAGTGCTGCTAACACAAATTCCACTGGCCTATTCCCTTACTGACCAACCATCTGTATTTTGTCACTTTTATTGAAGCACACTTTAGCAGCATCACTACATATTAACCTCTGTTGAGACTGAAACAGAAGATTCACAGGGATGCACCCTAAAGGATGTGCAAAGCCTGAGAGTGCGCCAGGACCAAAAGAAACCTAACGATTGTTTTCTGACACAGCTGATGGTCATTCTAATGAGAGCTGATGTAGCATGCATGCAAATGTCTCACAGGGACCATCATTCAGTCCTCATGATGAACTTATGAACAGCTATGACTCCGTTAACCTAGTAACACGTAATACATACATATTGAGAGCTTCTGTGCGTCCCACACTGTGCAAAGCCCTTTATGGAGACAATCTGATGATGGAGAATATCTCTCAATAATCAGTACATTACCACGGGCTTGGGCTTAGAGAAGTCCCATACCTTGCGTAAGGTCACACAGCTGGCAGGTGTTGGGATGGAGAGAGAATATATACACTCAGACGTGTTCATGCTATGCTCCCAGCATGTACATGGAGTTGGTTAAAAAAATGATCTTTCCTTTGATGTTTCCTAAGACTTCATTTAAAACTTTAATATGTTTTTTTTCTTTTTCTGAGAGGGTGTAAAGGATATTGTCACTGTAAAAGTCTCCTTCGCTTTACTGGTTTCATTAAGTAGCTGGGCATTCATTCTACTGGCTTACTATAAAGTCTTGCAAGTGTACATTTTTAAATGTTCTGAGATTTGAAATTGACATGGTGCAGACATCCAAGAGACTGAGAACTTGGCATAGTGTTAGTCATCAAAGAAGTTTTGACTTTGGCATGGTGACAGTCATCCAAAATATTTCCTTTTAAGATCCTCACTTATTCTAAAAAGATTTAAAATCAACTAACACGTGAGGCCTGTTTCTGAAATTTATGTTGCTACAATATAATCTTCAAGTAAGTCCTTCAGGGCTAAGACGTGCTACACCCTTAATTAAATTATCTTGTTTTACTATGTATGGCAATGAAAGTAGGGACTCAGTGCCCCACTCAGTGAGCATGCTTAATTGTTTTTTTCATCCTCATCACGGTTCTTATCACCAGCTGGACTGTACTGACTTACAAGAATTTTTAATAGGCATCATGCTGCCTAGAATTGCCATGGCAAACCCCTTCTTCCTTTCCTTCATGTGCCAATCACACATGGCTTTGCCAGTAACATCTTGGCTAAATTAATGAGGTCAGGAATTGTGCAGTGCCTTTCATTTCTATTTTAAAAGACATGAAGGAGTCATTTGGCCTCTTTGTGCTGAGTTAGTAGAGCAAAACTGGGTCCACTCAATTACATTTTATGTCCATTGTAATTGAGCTGGCTTCATGAGAGAGCTGGCCTCACAAGAAAGCTGGCCATGGGCAGTCACCCATCTGAGTGATTTGAAGGGACCTCAGAGAGTTCACTTGCTCCAAGGCTTTATATTCCCATCATTCAAGCTGGACCACAGGCAATGTTCTTTGAAAATCCCAATATCCTCCCAGAGGGAGCACATTTCCTGCCTTCGTAGTGGACACCTCTTGTCTTTGTTAGCCCAGTACACTTCATACTTTGGCAAATGGCCTTCCTACCATGCCCTGCTGTCCTGGTAAACATCTTAGGCATGGGGTCCCATCCTCCCTGTCTCAGGGTGGGCATTTTACCCAGCCTGAGTCATTCATAGTACATGCCCCTCCTCCTCCTCACCCCCACAACAAATGATTAGTTTAGACATGGGCTTTGAGAGGGATGGAGGAGGAAGTCAATGACCTAGTCTACTGGAATTGAGGAGCTTTCTCTAAATCCATAGATGAGTAGCCCAAATGCAAAAGAGGGGACACAGGGTATGGCAGATGCTATACCATACTACTTAGTAAACTCATTTTTTCTTCTTCCCGGTGTGTAGCTAAGGTTTCATTTTCCAGATCCCATTGCACATAGGGAGTCATATGACTGACTTCTGTTTAATGAAGAGTGAGTGAAAATGATGTGCCCCACTTCCAGTACAGCCCTCAAATTCCCATTTGTATTAGTTTACTTGGGCTGCCATAACAAGATACCACAGACTAGGGGACTTGAACAGCAGAAACTTATTTCTTCACAGTCTGGAGGCTAGACGTCCAAGATCAAGGTGTTGGCAGATTCGGTTTCTCCTGAGGCCCCTCTCCTTTGGCTTGCAAATGGTCACCTTCTTGCTGTGTCCTCACATAGTCTTTTCACTATGCACATGTAACCCTGCTACTTCTATGCATGTCCCATTTTCTTCCTCTTCTAAGGATGTTGGTCATATTGGATTAGGGCCCTCCTGAACAAGCTAATTTTAACTTCATTGTCTCTTTAAAGACCTAACCTCCAAACACAATCATAGTCTGAGAGACCAGGAGTTAGACCTACAACATAGAATTAAGGGAGTGGCCAAAATTTTGCCTCTAATACTATTCATGATTCTCCAGACTCTCTCCACTTCTACCATCTGGATGTCAACGCACAAGTGGAACTGGAAGCCGTGAGTTGAAGATGGCCAACCTCCATCATCCAGGCCCCCATAACACCCATGTCGGAACAGAAACTCCTGTTAACCTGGACCTTCCTTGGACTGTTTATGTGAGCAAAAATAAACTCCCACATGAGTAAGAAACAAACTCCTGTATGTTTTAGCATTTATACATTTTTGGGTCTATGTGTGAAAGCAGTTACTTGACTCCAACTCATATACAGGACAAAGCATTTTTTGACATTCTGTCCAAAGTCAGCCTGGGTAGAATGATTATTTATGTTGAGGATTCCGAGAGTTCCCACAACACTTTATCACTTCCAGTGTTATCACATGGTTTACATCAGTGTTTCTCAAAGTGTTGTAGAAGTATGGATTCCTGAGCCTCAACCCACATCTGTTAATCAAAATCTGAGTGCATTTTGGGGGCCCTGCATTTTTAATAAGCCTATACGTCACTCAGATGCACATTAAACTTTAAGATGCATTGGCTTACACTGTGGACCCCATTCTAATTTTAAACGAACATTGAATGAGTATAGCAAAACTTCTCTTTCTCACTTGTGGTTAGCTGTTGAAGTAAGTGTTTAGATTTTCTCCACAAATTACAGAATATGTTCATTTATTTTTATTTCCTCTGTATTTTAGATAAGCCACAGAACTCATTTTCCCCCTTAATCATCACTATTTTATGATGATTTACCATTAGATTGAGGTCTCAGGTAGAGCCACCATTTTTTTTTTTTAATCATGATGTATTTTAGCAACTTTAAATTAAAACTAGATTTACAATTGACACAGAAGTTCACCCAGGGAGTACCGCAGGGCAAGAACTTGGAATTCTTCCTCATGTCTTCATTTCAAACTGTGAGCAGCGTTCCTTAGTTCTCAGCATTACAACTTTAGGTCCAGGCTGAGGAAGAGCAGTGAATTACCCTGAAAAATACTCCTACTCCATTTTATACCTGAGTCTTGGGCTGGCATTTTCCAAAGTGTAACAGTAACTCCTTAGGGTTTTAATAACTAACAAATACAAAGGTTCCATGGTCAAAGTAATTGAGAAATACAATATACAATTTAACAGATTTCTTTATCTAATGATTGTGATCTGAACCTCCAAGAGCACAACACAATGTCCAAATTTTCAGATTTGCCACAGAGAGTTTGTGTGTGCATATGTTTGTATATCTATATGTCTGCATAACTGTTTAAAATATCACTCTTCTTCAGTACACAAATATCCATCTAAAAAAATCACTAATAATTTTTATTTGAGGTCATATCATGGCTTTTTTCAATGGACATAGTTACTTCTCAATTTTTTTCTAACATTAAAACCATTATTAATGTATAATCATCCTTTTAGTCCTGTGATAATTTCAGCCATCTCTCAAAAGATATTTTACCCTCCGCTGAGAAATTAATATCTCATCTGTGGTGATATTACACTAAAGCTAATATAAAGTTATGAAAACTGAAAAACTACTATATTTGCCAGTATTAGTGACATTATTGTGTTTGTTGTTTTTAATTATTATTATTTACAACATCATTATTCCTATCTCTACACCTCTTTTACATGCTGGATTCTGAACATTTTTCTTTCTGGGGAAGTTGAAGTTAAAAAAATAATTAAAAACAAAACAAAAGAAAAGAAGGAAGGAATGAGGAGAGAGGGAAGGAAGGAGGGAGGGAGGGAAGGAAGGAGGAAGAGGGAAAGGAAGGGAGGAGGGGAGGGAGAGAGGACATGTTGCTACAGAAACCACAGAGCTTCACAGAGTCCTTGGCATCTCAGGAGTATAAAGGTGGTTGTGAACAGTAATAAAAGCTACTTTAACTGAAGCAATAGTGTCTAACTACAAAGTTGGAAGGGCCCTCAGTTGCTGGGTGGATGGCAAGCATCAGCACACTTGTCTTCATTCTGTTCTCTTGTGCCACAGCAGGAAAGAACAATCAATCCAGGACAGCTCTAGTGTACTTGGCCTCAGAATGACTGTGAACACAGCACTCCAGAAAGCTACCACAGAACAGTCAGAATTAGGGCTCCAGCTGACCTCTGTTACTGAGTAGTTGTAATTTCCAAGAGTCTACCAGAATCTGGACTCAGAATACCTTAATTTTAAACCTATTTGACATTGGCAAATGCGGTAACTTCCCTAAGCCTGAATTGCCCATCTAACAAAAAAGAATGTTAATAGTGTATATATTACAGGTTGCTGTGAGGTTAAGTGAACTAGTTCTTGTAATGCACATAATGCAAAGCCTGACAATAATCATTGTTTAACAATTTCCATTCATTGTTTATTCCATCAGATATACCATCCTCCCCATTTTACAAAAGGCTAAAACTGAGACCCAGAAAGTGTCTTAAATCATGCCAAATTAATGGAGTCCAAATTCCTGATTTCCACTTCACCTTTTTCTCCCCCATATTCATTCTGTAGAAAGTCTTTATTACACTTATTTATCTATTTAGAAGTGTACTTATTTTCTTACTTTGTCATAACTATTTGGATAATTCCAAAAAGATTTAAAATAGCTTTCAAATGGAAGACTGGTGAGGCACATTCTGCTCTGGGAGGGGTTCCAACTCTCCTGCCCAGTTCTCCTGGAGGGCAGTGGTTATCAGTGAAGAGCTGGCTGAAGTGAGAGGCCACCGAGCAGAGCACAGCCTGTTTCATTTTAATAGCAGCCTCACTTTACTTGTTACTGACAATGCCCTCCTTTACATTAGCTATAACCTCAGATGGCTGCCTTAACAAAAGGAAATAACACAGTCTAATTGTTCTGGATTTATCTGCAACAATTCCCTCTTGAGTAAGGAGCATTCTTTCTGTATTCCTGTTGCATGTGATTCCTGGCCCTTTTCCAGTATATTTAGTCATTTCCTCATTGAAAGGAAAGAAAAGAATAAAAGAAAAGAAGAAAGAAAGAGGGAAAAAGAGAAAGAAATGGAGAGAGAGAAAGAGAGGGAGAAAAAGAAAAAAGGAAGAGAAAGAACAAAAGAAGAAAGAAAGAGAAAGAAAAGGAAAAAGAGGGAGGGAAGGAGAGAGGGAGAGATGAAAGTAAGAAGAAAGAGAGAGAAAGAAAAAGACAGAGAAGAGAGAAAGAGAAAGAAAGAGAGAAAGAGGGAGGAAAAGAGAGAGAGGGAGGGAGGAAGAAAGGGAGAGAAGGTGGGGAAAAAAAGAAATGAAATGATAGTCACATGGTCATAATCAACCCCCACCGTGCTTCTACAAATGCTATATCTGATAATTCATAAATGCCACTGCACATGTGGGTAAAGGTGTTGATTAAATAATCACTACACAAATTTAATCAGTCGGTTTTTCATGATTTGGGCACAATGTAACGTGATTTGGGCACAATGTAAATCACGTTGTTGTTTGTTGTTTTAACATGTCTATTTCCCATATAATGAGCAGAAATCCTCACTGAAACCATGATCCTACCTTTCCCATGGTACCTGGGTCCCTACGAATTCTACATCTCTTCATCCTCCACACTGACAAAAGCTTGGACTTAAGCCTTCAAAAATGCCAGTAACTAGACGACTAGTCAACCAGAAAGAAGACTCTTGCACACAGAAAAGTACTAGAATCCATGATAAATACAAAGCCCCTCATAAGAGACTGTCATTTGGGATATTCACAAAACGGTTCCACTCAGCAGCAACGTTGAGAAGCCAGACAACATCGACTGTGTTCAGCACATCCATCGCCACTGCGGCCAAGCCGACGGAAACCAGCTGGAAAGTTGTCAGCCATTTTAAACACTCAGCTAGAATCACTGTTGTGCTACCAACTGCGACCGTCTGGAAAAATCACATAAGTATAAAGAGGCACGAAAGAATAAATTCTGAACTCCACTTTTAAAGAACACAGGGAAAGCTGCACAATGGCAGGCAGTGTTTAACTCTTTAGGCCCTAAGACTTCCATTGCTGGCCATGGTGGAGTGGCACGCCACAGACCAGCTCTCTTACTGATTACAGCTAAACGGTCCAGACAAAATGCAAAAGCAACTTCCTGAAGGCTCTGAAAGTCATGTGCCAGCAGCAACCACAAAATAAAAATTCTTGGGGAAACCTGTCTTTCTGGCCATAGACCTGGGGAAAGAGGTCCCTGTGATCCAAAGAGTATGGGGGAAAATCCCTATTTTGCTCTTCCTTTTTTCTCTTTCAGCTTTGCCTAAAGGTGGACTGTAGTGACAGTGCTGTGCTGCAGCAGCAGGGGCAGCAGGCAGTTAAACCCCCAAGAAAAATCCCATCCTTCTATCAGAGGACTACAAAAGAGGGCCCTGTGGGCTGCAGAGTATGAAGTGAATCCTGGAGGGAAAAGAGCTGAAGATGAAAATTTCATAAATTTGTATATGAACTTGCAAAATTATGTCTCATCCCTAAGCTGTGCACGTGCACAATAGATCCAAAGACTTGAAAACTTAATGGATACTGAGACAACCACCACCAAAGGTGAGACAGACTTGTGGTATGAACCTAACCAGGTTGACTGCTAAGAAAAAAAAAATTCAATATTCTCTACAGGATTTTAGCAGGACCAAGAGTCTAAACTACACAATGTTCAAAATATTCAGGCCTGGTGCGGTGGCTTATGCCTATAATCCCAGTACTTTGGGATGCTAAAGTAGGCAAATTACTTAAGCCAAGAATTCCAGACCAGCCTGGTCAACATAGTGAGATCCTGTCTCTGTGAAAAATACAAAACTTAGCTGAGTGTGGTGGGACACGCCTGTAGTCCCAGCTACTCAGGAGGCTAATATGGGAGGATTGACTGAGCCCAGGAAGTCGAGGCTGCAGCGAGCCATGATTGTGCCACTGTACTCTAGCCTGGGCAACAGAGTAAGACCCTCTCTCAAAAAAAATTTAGAATCCTTGACATATAAAAAATAGGAAAGTGTAACCAATTTTGAAAGGAAAAGACAATCAATAGATTCCAACCCCAAGATTACTCAGATATTGAAAACATCAGACAAAGACTTTAAAGCAACTATTACAACTATGTTCCTAAGATAAAGATTGATACATTTCAAATAAATGGAAAGATCAATCTCAGAAGAGAAATAAAAATAAAATATACAAATTTTTAAAAATCATTGGATATCTCAATAGCAGAATGGAAATGGCCATGAAGTCATGAAACTTGAAGACAGATCAACAGAAATTATCCAATCCAAACAAAAGGGGGAGAAAAAATTAACAAAATATAAATAGAGCCCCAGGAACATGTAGAACAATATCAAAATATCTTTTTTCTTTAAGGAGATGGGGTCTCCCTCTGTCACCTAGAGTGCAGTGGCACAATTATGTCTTACTGCAGCCTCAACCTCCTGGGCTCAAGTCATCCTCCCATTTCAGCCATCAAAGTGGCTGGGACCACAGGTGTGCACCACCACACCCAGCTAATTGTTTTTTTTTTTTTTTAAGTTTTTGTAAAGATTGGATCTCACTACGTTGCCCAGGCTGATCTCATCTCAAACTCCTGGGCTCAAGTGATCCTCCTGCCTCAGCCTCCCAAAGTACTGAGATTACAGTCATAATCCACCACACCTGCCCCAAAATATTGAACATTTGTGTCATTGGAATCACAGAAGAAGAAAAAGAGTACAGTGCTGAAAAAATATTTGAAGAAAAAATAATAACTGAAACTTCTGAAATTTGGTAATAGACATAAATATACAACTTAAGAAGCAGAGCCAACTTCAAACAAGAGAAACAAACAAACAAACAAAAACCCACCTGCAGCTACATCCAAATCAAACTGCTAAAAACCAAAGGTCAAACAAACAAATAACAAACAAAAATAGGCTTCAAAGCAGTTAGAGATAAATGACATGTTACATAGAAGAAAACAATGACTGAAATGACTGTGTACCTCTCTCAGAAATCACTGAAGACAAAAGACAATGGAACAATTTTTTAAAATCCTGACATAAAGAAACTATCAACTGAGAATTCTACAGCCAGCAAAAATATACTTCAGGACGATAAAGGCAAATTCAGAAAATTTATCAATGGCAGATCTACTCTAAAAAAATGATGTTAAAAAGTTGCTCAGACTTAAGAGAAATGCAGAAATTCAGAAACGAAGGACGTTCAGAAGCAACTGCAAATATCTGGAAAATATAATAGACTAATTTTCTCCTTCTCAGGCCTTCAAACTATGTATGATTGCTAAATGTAAAAATTATAATGCTGTCTTGGGAGGAGGTTTCAAATGTATTACATATATAATACATTTGACAAATAGGAAAGTTAAGAGAATTATAAGTTTGTGAGGTTTCTCAATTTACTTGAAGTAGTAAAATATTAACTCTAAGTAGACTATGAAAGATTAGGTACCTGTATAGTAATCTCTAAAGTAATCATTAAAAATGCAAAGAAGCTGGGTACAGTGGCTCACACCTATCTATAATCCCAGAACTTTGGGAGTCTGAGGTGGGAGGATGACTTGAACCCAGGAGTTTGAGACTAGCTTGGGCAACACAGCAAGACCCTATTTCTACAAAAATTATAAAATACTAGCCAGGTATGATGCTATGTGCCTGTAGCCTCAGCTACTTGAGAGGCTGAGGCAGTAGGATCCCTTGACTCCAGGAGTTTGAGGCTGCAGTGAGCTAGAATCACACCACTGAACTCCAGTATGAGTCGCAGAATGACACCCCGTTTCTTTAAAAACTGAAATAAAACAAATATAGTCAAAAGCCAATAGATAAATTAAAATAGAATATCAAGAATATTAAAATAAGCTAGCTGCAGTGGTTCACACTTGTAATCCCAGCACTTTGGGAGGCCAAAGCGGGAAGGTTGTTTGAAGCCAGGACTTCAAGCAAAACTTAGGCAACATGGCAAGACCCCTCTCTACAACAACAACAACAAAAATTAATTAGCCAGGCAGGGTGGCACACACCTGTAGTCGTAGTTACTTAGGAGGCTAAGGTGGGAGAACTGCTCAAGCCCAGGAGTGTAAGGCTACAGTGAGTTGTGATGGTGCCACTGTACTTCAGACTGGCTGACAGAGCAAGATCCCAACTTGGAAGGAAAGCAGAAAGGAGGGGAAGAAGGGGAGGGGAGGGGAGGAAATCCAAATAATCTGAAAGAAGTCCCAAAGGGGAGAAAGAGGAACAAAAAATTAAAGGAGGCAGGGGAAAACACATAATAAAATGGTAAACCTAAATAAAATCATATCAAGGATTATAATAGTCTAAACATATCAATTAAAAGACAAAACCTGTCAGAGCAAATTAAAAAAACAAAACCCTACTGTGTACTGTCTATGAGAAACCTACTTCAAATATAAAGATATACACAGATTAAATGTAATAAAAATGGGAAACATATACCATACAAAAACTAAAGGAAAAAAAAGCTGCAGTGGCTACATTAATATCAAACAAAGTCAATTTCAGAACAAACAATATATACCAGCAATTTTTTAAAAGTCTCTAGTAATAAAAGATAATCATTACATAATAATGAGGTTACAATAATATTACTCATTTATGTACTTAATAATAGAGCTTCAGGATACATCAAGCAGAAACAGAACTGAAAAAAAAATTATTTTACTTTAGACTTTAACACTTCTCTCTCAATAATCAATAGAATAAGTAGAAAGAAAATCAATAATGGTATAGAAGATCCATACATTATTAACCACTTTGACTTAATTGACATTTTAGAACATTCCACTCAACAATAGAGGAATACACATTCTTTTCTAGTGCAAATGGAACACTGACAAAATGACAAATTCTGCTGTCATAGAGCAAACCTCAAGAAATTTAAAAGAATAAAGATGATAAAAAGTATGTTTTCTGACCGTAATAGAATCAAACTAAACATCTATACCAAAAATGTATCAAGGAAAATCCCCAAATACTTGAAAATTAAATAATACACTTTTATATAACCCACAGGCTAAAAAGGAAGTCACAAGGGAAATTAGAAAATATTTTGAACTGAATGAAAGTACAACATATTAAAGCATACAGAATGTAGATAAAACAGCAATGACAGAGAAATTAATAGCACTAAATGTTTTATTAGGAAACAAGAAAGGTCTATCAATCAAATTGAAATTAGAAAAGCAATGCTAAAATCAAGGAAACAAAAAGTTTGTTCTTTGAAAAGATCACTTAAGTTGATAAATCTCTAGGCATACTGACCAAGAAAAAAGGAAGGAAGACCTGTATCAGAAAGGAAAAGACACCATCATCATTAGAAACCCCCAAACATAAATAGAGAATATTACCTATGATTCTGTGTCCATAAATCTGACATTGATGAAACAGACCAATTTCTTAAAAGAAACAAACTACAAAAGCTCACTCAAAAAGAAATAGATAACCAGAACAAAGTATTAAATAATACCCTGCTACTCATGAAGGTACCATAAAATGGCAGCAAGAAAAATTATAAACCCACAGATCCAAGAAGTACAATAAACCCCAAGCACAAGAAACGTGAAAAATTAAGGCAAGGAACATCATAGCCAAATTACTTAAAACTAATGATAAACAGAAATCTTAAAAGGAGTCAGAAAAAAACTTACAAAGAAACAAAGATAAGGATAACAGAAGATTTCCCATCAGAAACAATAAAAGTTAGAACACAGTGGAACAACATTTTTAATACATCAAAAAGAAAACAAATCAGCCAAACTAGGATACTCTTACTACAAAAAACTACCTTCAAACCGAAGGTGAAATAAAGACTTCTTCAGATAAAAAAAAGCTTATAGAATTCTTCACTAGTAGATCTGCACTACAGAAAAATGTTAAAGTATTTAAGCACAAGGAATGTAATACCAGATGGATATTCTGATCCACAAAAATGAATAAAGAGCACCAAAAATATTAACTACATGGGTAAACATAAAGATATTTTATCTCATCATTTAAACTTCTTAAGATAATTAGCCATTTAAAACAAACCTAATAAAAATGTATTGTGGGGTTAATAACAAAAATTAAAATAAAATATATTACAGCAAAAGCACAAAAGCCAGAAAGGAAAAAAAAAATGGAAATATAATAAGATTCTTATACTCTACATGAAATGGTATAATATTATTTGAAGATAGAGTTTAATAAGTTAAAGACATATATTATAAATCCTAAAGCAACCACCAAAATAGCAAAACAAAGAGCTATAGTGAATAAATTGCCAAGACAAAAGTGAATCAATTAAAAATCCTCAATTAATCCAAATCAAGACAGTAAAAAGAGGAATTAAGGAAAAGATGGGGCAAATAAAAAACAAATAGCAAGATGATAGATTTAAACCTGACCATAATAAGGAATCACATTAAATGTATTTGTTCTAAGTACCTCAATTAAAATGCAAATATTTTCATACTGAATAAAAAAGCAAGAGTCAAATATATGCAGCCTACAAATAATCCATTATAAATATAAAGACAGAAATAGGAAGAAAGTAAAAACTGGAAAAATAAATATACTAACACTAATTAATCGAAAGAAAACTGGAGTGACTATATTAGTATCAAAGTTGATTTCCAAATAAAGAATATTAGCAGGGATAGGGAGGATCATTTTATATTGATAAAGGAATCATTTAACCAAGAGGACATAACAATCCTAAATGCTTATGCTCCTATTAAAGGAGCTTCAAAATAAATAAAGCAGTCCCCACACTAGGTGAAAAGATTTGCAAATCACATGTGTAATAAAGGAATCAGATATCAAATATATAAAGACCTCTCAAAACTCCAAAACAAGTAAACAAATAATACAAAATGGGCAAAATATTTGAACAAACATTTCACCAAAGAATCTAACACAGATGACAATTAGGCACATGAAAAAATGTTCAAGTTCATTAGTCTTTAGGAAAAGGCAAAATAAAACCACAATTAGATACTTCAAATCTTCACCAACACTTGGTATGGCTAAATTAAAAGGACTGACCATACCAAGTGTTAGTGAAGATTTGAAGAAACTGGAACTCTCATACAGTAATGGTGGGAAAGTAAAATGGTACAACTACTTTGGAAAACAGCCAATGATTTCTTAAAAATTCCAGCACACCCTACCATGTGACTCAGTTATTCCTCTCTCAGGTATTTACACAAAAGTAAAGAAAACATTTGTGCATAAAAAGGCTTATACAGGAATGGTCATAGTTATTCTATTTAAAATAGCCCCAAACCAGAAATAATCCAAATGTGCAGCAACAGATGAACAAACAAACAATATGCCAAACCTACTGGCATACTAGTAGGCAATAAAAAGGTATAACCTATTGTTTCATGTAACATGGATGAGTAAAAATAAGCAAGTCAAAAAAGAGTACATTGATGATTCCATTTATATAAAATTCTAGAAATTGCAAACTACTATATAGCATAGAGACATAAAGCAGATCAGTGCTTGCCTAAAGATAGAGATAGAAGGGTCACGGAGAGATAGGAGGAATGGATTACAAAGAGGCATTAGGAAATTTGGGGTAGTAATGGATATGTTCATTATCCTGACTGCTTTACATGTGTATCCATATGTCAAAACGTATCAAGTTGTACACATGAAATATGTATAATTTATTGTATGTCAATCATACCTAAATAAATTTGTTAAAACTTCAAGTAATAAACTTAAATAAAACAAATCTGGCTGATATCGTTTGGCTATGTTCCCACCCAAATGTCATCTTGAATTGTAGCTCCCATAATTCCCACGTGTCCCATGTGAGGAACCTGGTGGGAGGTAATTGGATCATGGGGGCAGGTCTTTCCTATGCTGTTCTCATGACAGTGAATAAGTCTCATGAGATCTGATGGTTTTATAAACATGACTTCCCCTGCACATGCTCCCTTGCCTGCTGCCATGTATGACATGACTTTGTTTCTCGTTTGCCTTCTGCCATGATTTTGAGGCCTCCCCAGCCATGTGGAACTGTGAGTCCATTAAATGTCTTTCCTTTATAAATTACCCAGTCTTGGGTATGTCTTTATTAGCAGAGTGATACCAGAGTAACACACCGGCAACACCCAAAACAATACAGAAGATACCTTTTACTAGGCATTTGCTATGTTCTAGGTGCCATACTAAATGCTTTTCATATCATCTAATTCTTTCAAAACACATAAGGCAAGTACTATTATGGTTTCTACATTTAAAGAGAAAGACTAAGGTAGAGAAAGGTTAAATAATTTGCCTAAGGTCACAAAATTAGAAAGGGGTAAAGCTGGAATTTGATTCCAGAGTCAACAGTCTTAACAAAAACACCATGAGGAAACTGAAACTCAAGGAACGCCACATAGTGTTGGGGATCCATCCTAGATCTGTCCAACCTCAGAATCCATTCTCTTAATTGCTTCATTGTACTACATCCCTTCTTGAAAACATTCTGCCAAAAACCTAATAGCCTAGCCTGAACACACCTGTGCTAATTAAATATGTATTTCCTAGTTCCCATATTCAGCAAAAAGGGGACTCACACTCAGCCTTTCTCAGTTTTCATGTAACCAACTACTGTTGCATGAATGAATAAGGTGAATTAACTTAAGGTTACTAGCAAAATGTCCTCATGTTAAAAAAAAGTAAAGTGAAACTGGGGGAATTTGAAGCTCAGAAAGATATCAAGAAACTGCCTAAAGCCAAACAGTGCGTTAGTAGTGGTGAAAGTGGAAGTCAAACTCAGGCTGGCTAATTCCAGAGCTAGATGACTCTGTCTCTCCACAAAAAGATGCTCAAAATCTGCCTGCCAAAAAATTGCACCCTTTAAGACAACCATGAGTGGCTCAGAAGTGTTGAAGGGCTGCAGATGAGCTGAGACAAGCTTACAAAGGAAAGTGGGTGTCCTGTTCCAGGGACACACAATGAATGCCCAGCTCTCCTTGTCTCTGAAGACAATGCATTCCAGGCTCCCAGCCCTATTTAAGAGTGGAAGAGTTCTGCTATTCAGCTGTCCGGCACCCCTGCTATCTCAAGTTTAACTAATTATTTTCCTTTATAATTCACTGTAGACTGATAACTATTATTTCCCTGTCTAACACATACTGACAAGTGCTTTGGTTAAATATAGGTTGCTAGGAATTGGGGTGGAAATTTTTTTTAGCTCAACTTTATCAAGGGTCTGTAGACTCAGAATTCCAGAATCATCCCATTACCTCAGTGAAATTAACACACAGACTCAGCAAAAAAGAGAACACTTTTTGTTTTCCCAGATCTTGAGAAAGATATAGGAAGGTCTGCATGGGAAGATATGGGAAGGACTGCATGGCTTTCTGTCCTCCTGTTTCTTGGTTAGAACTTCTAACGATCAAAAGTGAGTTGAGGAGCTTTATGAGATTAGTTCTATGCAGAAGGACAGCAGGTAAGAAGGACAAGGAGTGTGAGAGAGAGATAAGGAGAGATCAGAGTCCATGAATAAAAAATACGCAATTTATTTATCAAGGCTCCAAACCCACATAAGACTGCTGGTTATTGTCCAATCTTCCATTCTATAATTACAGATGTTTAGCCGGCCTGTGGCACACAACTAAACACTAAATTTTCTATTTCCCTGCAACACAGGATATAGACATGTGACTAAGTTTGAGCCAAGGTATGAGCACAGTAGTGATATACAAAGCATCCAGCCTGTGCCCTTGAAGGAGAAGAATATGGTCTCCATTACTTGTTTCTCTTCTCATGGTCAGAGCACAAACTGGATAGAGGGAGCTGGAACAGCCATTTTGGACCAAGATACAGAAACTGTCATGTTTTTAGGGTGGCTGAGGGATAAGATAGAAGGAACCTGGTTTCCTGTCAAATCATTTAGTCTGTCCTAGGTGACCTACACAGACTTTGATGTAAGGAAGAAACTAATACATCACATCATATGAGATTGACAACGAGGATAACAATATTGAATGATATTGATAGAAAGGAGAATTTTATTTCATTGCCACAAACTCTTCTGGAACACTCTTCCCCAACCACCCAACGGTACAAGTTCAAGAAGAGATCAAAAGTGTGATTTAGTGTCATGGACTTAAAAATCTAGAAAATATAGTCAAGTTGTTGAGCTATTTCAATTTTTCTTTGCAGCTTCTTTCTGAAGGCTTGAAATATTTTACTTTAAATGTGGAATGTTTGCAGGGAGGACTTTCCAAAGCTGAAAAGCACAAGTTCTCCCATTCCCTAATCCCACTGCAAAAATGTGTGGCCCCAATGTTTCATGTCAGACCTGTTGGCTCCTTCCTTTGCAAAGTCTCCAGTTGTTACACTAAAATCACACTGGATCATATTAGCTCTCTCCTCCCAATTTCCTGTTCATAAAGCTTGGAGCCTCATCACAATGAATGTATTGTAAAAATATAGAGTAACAAATGTTTTCTGCTTGGCTTGGTAAATTGGAATGAGACAAGGATTGGGCATTTACACCCAATTTACTTCAGACCATATTACCTATAGAATAACTCGTGAGTTCTTAGATAAAAGTAAATAATGGAAACCATGCAAAGTAAACGAACATTTTTCAATTCCTTTCAAATATTAAATACTGATATTTTCCTCCAGAAATACAAAAATGCATAGCTGTGAGGTCCACTTTCATGCAATATGTGGCATATGCTCTCTACCACTATTTTGGAAAGGTTGAACATATGCATTCTACATATGCCTTTCTACTCCTTGGTATATCTGCAATAGAAATGTATGCAAATGTTCATCAAAACACAGTTAGTAGAATGTCACAGCAACACTATTCATAATAGTCCCCAAATGGAAACATACATGAAAAACAGAATGGTTTAAAATAAAGATTATATAATTAAAGAACGGAATACAACAATGAGAATGAATTGACTAGAAGTACACACAACCAGATGGATGAATCTCACAAACATAATGTGTGAAATAATCCAGAAAGGAAAGAATGTCTGCTGTATGATTTCATTAACATCCAGTTCAAAGTCAGGCAAAATTAATCTATGATGTGAGAAATCATAATAATTATCTTTGAGAGAAAAAAATGACTAGGAAGGGAAGACTTCTACAGTGCTCAAGATGTTCTGTTTTTTAATCTAGATACTAGTTACATGGGTGTGTTCACTTTGAAAATGTACAAAGGTGAAGTCATATAATTTGTACACTTTTATGTATGCATGCTGTATCTCAATTTAAAAACATTAAAGGGATACATGAATTCAAAATATCACAATTGTTACAATACCAACATAAAAGCATGAAAAGATTGCTACTACCCTTCATCTAAGACATTTACACTAAAAAATACTATGGATGTATCTATAAAAATGAATAAGTTACATCAGAGGATAAAAAGAGACACTATAGGGCAGCAGTCCCCAACTTTTTTGGCACCAGGGACTGGTTTCATGGACGACAAGTTTTCCACAGACCAGTGAGGGGGTAGTTTCAGAATGAAAGTGTTCTACCTCAGATCATCAGGCATTAGATTCTCATAAAGAGCACTCAACTCAGATTCCTCACGAGACAGTTCACAATGGGGTTCACAGTCCTATGAGAATCTAATGCCACCACTGATCTGACACTGATGTGACAGGACCACTCAGGCGGTAATGCTCGCTCACCCACCACTCATCTCCTGCTGTGCAACCTGGTTCCTAACAGGACACAGATCAGTATTGATCCAGCCCTGGGTTTGGGGACTCCTGTTATAAAAAATAGGCAAAAATGGAAAAGCAGGACTTCCCTTTTTAGGAAAATCTGCTAACATTTGGGTCTAATTCTAAAAACGTAATTCAACACCAACTGTTTTACTTACAAGTAGCAATTTTCACTCTTAAATCTTACCATTTGAATTATTTAGAATCCATTTTTTTGCAATGAATCTGAATCTATAAGCCAGAATCCACTGGCTTATAATGCAAGCCTGGAACACCAGATTCAAGAAGCTACTGTCTGTAAAGGCAAGACAGTAATTCAGCTCACAGGAGACCAACTAAAGTTTTCAATATGGCAGCCATGTACACCAAAGGTTGTGCAAATAGAGCAAGCAACTGATGAAGTTCAGACTAAACACAAACATATTAGTGAACACCACTGGGGACAGAAAGTTGTAAGGAATATCCCAGAAAGAAGGGCAGCCTCTAAGTTGGAAATGACTTCTTACAAGGATTGATATTATATCATTCTTTTTTTAACTTTTAAGTTTGAGGGTACATGTGCAGTTTCGTTACATAGGTAACTTTATGTCACAGGGGTTTGTTGTACAGATTATTTCATCACCCCAAGTACTAAGCCTAATACCCAATAGTTATTTTTTTCCTCCTCTCCCTCATCCTACATTCTACCCTCAAGTAGATTCCAGAGTCTGTTGTTCCCTTCTTCATATCAATGTGTTCTCATAATTTGGCTCCCACTTATAAGTGAGAATATATGGTATTTGGTTTTCTCTTCCTGTCTTAGTTTGCTAAGAATAATGGCCTCCAGCTCTATCCACGTTCCTGCAAAGGATATGATCTCATTCTTTTTTATGGCTACATAGTATTCCGTGGTGAATATTTACCACATTCTCTTTATCCAGTCTACCATTGATGGGCATCAAGGTTGATTCCATGTCTTTGTATTGCGTACAATGCTGGAATGAACATTTGTGTGCACATGTCTCTACGGTAGAAAGACTTACATTCTTTTGGATATATACCCAGTAATGGGATTGCTGGGTCAAATGGTAGTTCTGTTTTTAGCTCTTTGAGGAATTGCCATATTGCTTTCCACAATGATTGAACTAATTTATACTCCCACCAGCAGCGTGTAAGTGTTCCCCTTTCTCTGATATAAGTATTATTTCATCCTTATTCATTCTCAGTCTCTCTCTCTCTCTGCATTGGTTCTGATTTCAGGTTATGTTTGCATGATATGTTTTGTCAGGAGAAGGGATTTCAGAGAGATGGCAGGCTTCCATTTCAAGATGGTCAAAGCCCTTAATGATATCTTTGCCTGCCCTGGCACTAGGAAACTCTACAGAAAGCTTGTGCAGTTTGTAGGGTAAATGGCAAAGTGCAAGTGAGCAAGTTCCAGACACACTGCTTCATACATCTGCCTGTTATTTGTGGAGGTAATAGAAGATCTTCTTAGGCCTGACCTGGAAACCAGAAACCATGAAAAGATTGGTAGATATGAAAACATAAATGTCAAAAAGCCAAATGCACATACACCCACAACACAAACACACTGGGAAAATATTTTCAATGTTTCTAACAATGGATATGTATCTTTAATACACAAATAGGTTTATCAGATGTGCCATCGGATCAAAATCAAAGGGAAAAATGAGACAATTCATAAAGGAAAAAGTATAAATGGGAGGACTTTACAGGCTTATAGGTTATAAACCTATAAAGCTTTTGCCATTGACCATAAATAAATTAATTAAATGAGAATTTCCACCCTCCTTTTTATTGAGAGGGAGGGGAGTCTTCCAAATTAAAACGATTTTGAAAATTGCCAGTCACTATTGGCAAAATGTTTAGAAATGGACTACCTCATATGAATTCATAGTCATATGCAAGGGCTTGAAATGTGTGATCTCTAACAGCAAGACCTGGAGATAAACTTGACATCCATTCACAGGGAGTAGCTGAATAAATCACGATGCCACAGATAAAAGTAGAGTGCTCCACAGCTATTAAAAACAGTGAGGTAAAACTGCATTGTCACCAGCACTGACACTAATGCTGTGCTGGGAACCAAGCTGACTATAGTAGCAAGTACTATTTTACCACTTTCATATAAAATTATACATATGTGGTACCAGGAGGACAGATGAAAAGAAGAAGGAAGAAAGGAAAGAGAAAGAGAAACGAAGTTTCAATTATTAAAATGTTAACAATGATTATCTCTGCATGGTGGCAATCTGGGTGATTCTTACTTCATTGCTTATAAATTTCTGAATTACTACTATTATTATTATTTTTGAGACAGAGTCTCACTGTAGCACAGGCTGGAGTGTGGTGGTGTGATCCCAGCTCACTGCAGCCTTGACCTCCTGGGCTCAAGTGATCCTCCTGCCTCAGCCTCCCAATTAGCTGTGACCACAGATGTGCTACCATGCTTGGATAATTATTTTATTTTTTGTAGAGATGGGGTCTCACTATGCTGCCCAGACTGGTCTCCAACTTCTGGGCTCAAGCAATTTTCCCACCTCGGTCTCCCAAAGTGCTGGGATTATAGGCATGAGCCACCAAGCCCCAGCTAGGATATTATCACTTTGAAAAAAACAAAACGTAACCAAAAATAACAAAACTAAATAACTGAAAAACCTTCAGACTCCCTAGGAGCTCATATTTATGACATCATCTGAAGCTGTCTTCTCCTCCTTCTGCCTTTTCTTCCAAAGCCACTCTGTTTCCATATCCTATTAATTTTACTCAACACTCAATAGGCATTTTATGAAGCTCCTATGTTCTCTGTGTTTCTCTCTCCTTCCTCTCTTTCCTAATTTTTCTTCTCCACCAGGATCTATCTCCACCACTGCCCACCTGGGCCATCGCCTAAGCCTCTTAACTTACGCCTGTGTTTCTACTGACTTCTGCTCCCATTCATCCTTCACACTGCAGAGGCATCCTTGCATTACGCTTTTAAAAGCCTTCCATGTTTCCCTGTGGCTCCAAATTCCTTATGGTGGCATTCCAACTTGCTGGCCCATACTGGCACCTCCACCCTCATCTCCCATGCATTCACTCCTATCCATTCTCAACTCCCAATAATTGCTTGCTCCGAGGATGACTCACCATTCTCTAAGCTCACCACATATGTTTTTATATTTCTATATAGTTGGTCATCTTGTCCTCTGAGAAGCTAATGCCTGATTTCCTTGATCATAGAAGGGAAGTTTCCTGATTATGGAAACTGATTATTTTCCAAGATTCAGATCAAACTTAATCTCCTCTAATAACCCTTGCTCAATCTTTTTGTTTTTGTTTGGGAAAACAAAACAAAACAAAAACCAATCACCTTTCTTAGTCACTATTTCATTCTTCTAAGTGTGCCCACACCTTCTTCACTACAATGTGGAGCTTTTGTGAGTGGAGGCAGTTTTTTATTGTTGTTGTTGTTGTTCAACTTTCTGATACCCTAACATGCCTAGCACCAGGTTTTTCACATCTTAGGCACTTAAAGAAATTTTTTTTTTCAAAAAACTGAGAAGAGTACCTGCCATCTGTTAGGCTCTATGGTAGGTGAGTCCACAGTCAACTGTTCTCAAAACATGGTCTGCATCCTGGGCACAGTCACTCTCATTTTCTGTGTGGACAAAACTGAGGCCAAGAGATTTAGTAACTTGCCACAGACCACACAGTAATGGCAGATCTGAGATAAGAGTCCTGGACCACCATATGAATCCAGATTCTTTTAACTGATCTGTGCTTCTGCACATATGTATATGGAGTTGGACTGATCTGAACATGTAGGAAGTGCTGGCTCCTAAAATCCAGATTTCTAACTGAGAATGTGATCAATGTATTCCCAGGTTATAAAAATGTCCATTTGCTTTAGGCCAGCTGAAGTATCATCTATCCCTGGACCTGTGGTTTCTCTAAGTTTCTATCACCCCAAGAATGTCAGTGCTTGGGGGTCTGTCTCCAGACTAACATCCTCTTGGCACATTTTAAGATTTTTTTTCCCAGAGCTCACTTTTCCTAGAATTCAACTCCCTGCCTTCTCTCAAATTTGGATGTAATAGCTGGCACCGATACAGGAGGATGCCTTGTCCATTCTACTGTCAGCCATTCTATCTCCGTATCAACAAATGCCCATGCCTCTCTTCAAGTTTTACATTCTAATAATTTCAAATGTAAACTTTCCAAGGACTAAGTTCAGGGAAAAAGTCCAAAGAACAAGTTACTTGCCACCATCAGAGGTAACAGTGCTTCTGGGTAGCCTGAGATTCTGTTCGACTTTATCAAAGTCAACAAATTCCAGGACTGCCCAAATTATGAGACAGCCAAGGAATTGATATTCACCTTAAAGACAACAACAATAATAATGCCAATACCCAACTGTATTAGTTTCCTAGGACTGCCATAACAAATTACCGCTATGGTAACTTAAAACAACAAAAGTTTATTGTCTTACGGTTCTGGAGGCCAGAAGTCCAAAATCAAGATGTCAGCAGAGTTGGTTCCTTCTGGAGGCCCTGATGAAAAAAACCATTCCATGCTCTTTCCTAATTTCTGGTGATGGGCAGCAATCCTTGACATTGTTTGACTTACAGATGCATTACTTCTCTACCTCCACAATCTCTGCCTCCATCTTCATGTGAACTTCTGGTCTGTGTCTCTGTGTGTCTTCTTATTTTCTGTCTCATAAGAACATCTGTCATTGGATTTAAGGCCCATCCAAATCTAGGATGTTCTCATCTTGAGATACTTACATTAATTACATCTGAAAAGACCCTTATTCCAAATAAAGTCCATTCTGAGGTTCCAGGTGGACATATCTTTTAAAGGCTTTCATTCAACTCATAAACCAACAGTGGTTGAAAGTTCACTGTGTAACAGGTGCCATTCCAAATAATGTGTATTAATTCATTTTATCTTTACAATAACTGGAAAAAGTAAGTAACTATTTATAGAGGAAGAAGATAAAGACATAGGAAGGCCTCCCAATCTTCCTAAGAGCTCATGGGTGGTAAAAGACAGACCTAGTACTCAGGCGTTCGTCTTCTTCATACCAGGGTAAACTGTCTTAGATGCATTTACCAGAATCAAAGTGTCCTAAATAACAGCCACGACCACTCCTAGAGAGTCACACAGTTAATCTAAAATCCCTGAACTAGAGAATGTTGGAAAATACGTAACATATGGGCCATTGCAGTTTCTACCCAATCATGTCAGACATCACTAATTGATCACAGAGTTGTGCCTTACCTGTTTAAAACATTCATTAGCCATCAGTTCAAGGTAGCACTTTGAATGAAACCTCCTGACCATCCTGTTTCTAGACATTCTTTTTCAAACACACACACACACACACACACACACACACACAGAGGAGAGAACCAAAGGGCAACATTTGGTCTCTTTCTGTCAAGCTCCTGTCCTGCCTTCTAGCCTGCCTTCCCCTGGGACTTGTATTTGCCTTCCAAGTCTGATTGACAGAGCAAGACTGGATCCCATCAAACAGCCTGGAGAGCCAGACAGAAGTCCATGCTCAAAATCCAGACCCCATCAGACTTTGTTTGAAATTCAGAGACTGCAGGGACTGCTGGCACATTCTTGGAAAAGCTCTGACCTTGGGAAGAAACCTTACTTCCATCTCTAAGAAAAAATACTAGATAATGATTTTTTTAAGCCCATCCTGGGGATTGGTGGCAGGATGAGAATGCACATGGTAACAGGACAACAGTGGGTACTGGCCTGGAGCAGGCTCCTATGTGGCCTCCCCAGAGTCCAGGCTTTATTCTCAGCATTCTCTATGATCCAGCCTCTCTTCACTTAAACTACACTTCAGATAACGGTGTTTGCTACAACGCTTTACAATCAATTATTTTGTCATTGTCTTTATTTAAACACGTACACACATACACAACTAGAGGGAATGCACTGGAGAATGACACACAACGCATTCCAAGGAAATAACAAAATTTTTTCTGGGTTGCGTGCCCAACCCACAAACTTGAGGATCACCAGGGCTTTACTTAGTTTGGTTCACATTACCATTATGTGAGGCATGTTAATAACTGGCTCCAGAGTTTTGGTTTTAGATGCTTGTTCCTCACCTCTCCCATCTAGAGTTTTAAAAAATAGTTTTTATTATATATACATATTTTTTGCTTTTCCTGCCCACCGAACTTTCAAAAAACCCCAAAATCCCATCTACTCTCATTAAAGTTGACCAAAACAAAACTGCATTAGGAAAAAAAAAAGAATCCCTTGTATCACATGGGTGTCACACCATTGTTGGCCATGGGAGCTCATCTTAATAAAGAGAAGATATGACAACAGAAAGAGCCCAGAGTCTTGGGCCCTTTGCACAGAACATGGTGTCCTTACTGGCAGTTTGTTTTAGGCTTAACATATTAATTTATTGCTAAAATAGGTTGGGTATGGTGGTTCACGCCTGTAACCCCTGCACTTTGCGAGGCCAGGCAGGTGGATCACTTGAGGTCAGGAGTTTGAGAACAGCCTGACCAACACGGTGAAACCCCATCTCTACTAAAAATACAAAATTAGCTGGCGTGGTGGCACATGCTTCTAATCCCAGCTACTCGGGAGGCTGAGGCAGGAGAATCGCTTGTACCCGGGAGGAGGAGGTGGCAGGGAAACGAGATCGCACCACTATACTCCAGCCTGGGCGACAGGGTAAGTCTCCGTCTCAAAAACCAAACAAAACAAAATAAAAAAACTGATGTAGTAGAATGTGCTTTACAGTAATTACACCACAAGAATAAACTACTAGCTTAGAATTATTTGTTGTATTTCACTAATACCAAAGACAAAGATTTTTATATGTAATACAAATCCTTTATTTTATAGGTGAGATAAATATGGCCCAGAGAGATCATCAGGATTGCCAAATGTCACATAGCCATTTAGTATCAGACGAGCACAACAGCAAGTTCTCCTAGTTACAGCTCTACACCTCATGACCTCCATGGAGCCATCTAACCTGATCACCAGATTATCCATAAGGGAATTTTAAAAATTAAAAAAATTCCCTTGTAGATAATCTGGTGATCAGGTTAAAAATTCCTTTAAGAAATCTTGCAGCAGAATTAATGAAGGTAAAGGTACATGGATTCTTTTCTTTTGACTTCTTCCATTTTTACACCTGAATTTACTCCATGAGAGCAGGAACTCAGTCTGCATTTACTCATAATTGAACTCTCAACATTTAAGACATTTCAGTAAATTAGTAATAAATTGATGGCAGCATAGGAATTTGTTTCAAAGCTACTCAATAAAAATACACACTGCATTTTTCTCCAGACTTTTCCCCCCAAATTATTGGCGTAGTCATTAACCTTTTATAGGAGTTTTTCAATTTGGCACCTTGACATTTGGATGGGCTAATTCTTTGTTGCAGGAGGCTGTCCTGTGCACTATAGAATGTTTAGTAGCATCCCTGGCCTCTGCCCTGTAGATACCAGTAGCATACCTTCTGGTTCCTCCCCACCCCACTGTCCAGTTGAAACAATGAAAAATGTCTCCAGTTGTCGAATATTCCTGGGTTGGGGTTGGGGTGGGTTGTGGAGCACAGTTGCCCCTGGTTGAGAACTCCTGATCTATGTTGACAGTATACCTACCTACCCTCAACCCTCCAACCATGTGATTCATGGGACATGGAAGCTTGATGAATCAACCAACTGAAAATTAAAAGATACACATAGAAAGCACTCAGGAGGCTGGGTGTGGTGGCTCATGCCTGTAATCCCAACACTTTGAGAGGCTGAGATGGGAAGAACACTTGAACTCAGGACTTCAAGACTCACCTGGGTAACATAGTGAGACCCTGTCTCTACAAAACATTAAAAATTAACCAGGCATAGTGGTGAAGCACCTATAATCCCAGCTACTTGGGAGGCTGAGAGGGGAGGATGACTTGAGCCCAGGAGGTTGAGGCTGCCATGAGTGTCATGACTGTACCACTGCACTCCAGCCTGGGAGACAGAGTGAGACCCTGTCCCAAATAAACAAAGAAGAAAAAGAAAGCACTAGCACTCAGGAAATATAAGCATGAACTGAATTAGATATACTCTAATCTGCTTATATTAAACACCATCACTTTTGAAGACATTATGCTAAGTGAAATAAGCCAATCACAAAAGGTCAAATATTGTATGATTCCACTTACAGGAAGTACTTAGAGGAGTCAAATTCATACACAAAGTATTATGTCAGTTGCCAGGGGCCAGGGAGAGGAGGAATGTGCAGTTATTATGGAATGAGTGCAGAGTTTCAGTTTGGGAACATGAAAAGAATTATAGAAGTAGGTGGTGGTGATGGCTGCACAACAATGTGAATGTACTTCACACTGCTAAGCTGGACACTTAAAAACAGTTAAAATGATAAATTTTATGTTACATGTTTTGACCACAAGGCCTAAATTAGACCAAACTATCACAAGGCCTAATTCCACAAAGCACGAAGCAGGCCCAGCGTGGTGGTTCACACCTGTAATCCCAGCACTTTGGGAGACCAAGGTGGGCCAATTACCTGAGGTAAGAAGTTTGAAACCAGTCTGGTCAACAAGGTAAAACTCTGTCTCTACTAAAAATACAAAAATTAGCCGGGCATGGTGGCAGGTGCCTATAGTCCCAGCTATTCGGGAGGCTGAGGCATGAGAATTGCTTGAATCCGGGAGTCGGAGGTTGCAGTGAGCTGAGATTGCAACACTGTACTCAAGCCCAGGTGTCAGAGTGAGACTCCATCCCAGAAAAAAAAAAAAGCACAAAGCACCTAGATAAGATTTAAAACTCCCACATTCTCCCACAAACTTGAGTTTTTGTTGTTGTAGTTGTTTTGTGTTTTGTTGTTGCTGTTTTGGTTTGGTTTGGTTTGGTTTGTTTTAACAATAAATTCCTTAGCTAAGGAATCCAAAAGCTAAGAAAATCTTCCTCTTCATTTGTGGCTGAGAGCACAGGAGCAGCAGAGCCAACCACGGCTATGGGGCCTGCTGCAGAGCAGCGCAGGCACAAACCAGGACATGGGCCCTCAGGGAGGCCCCCTGATTTAAGAGCCTTCTCGTGTGAAATGCATCCAGCCCAGATCCCCTAAGGACCTGGCCTGTGGGCCATGTCAGCCCAGAGCCCTTCCTATTGCCAGGATGCTCTTGACAAAAGACGGTCTGGCAAGAGCGGCAAGGCCATTATTTTCATTTAAACCATACATGTCATGTCCTGTTTGTGAGAAACACGTTAAACAATTCAGAAACACATTCACAATGGGCTCTGGAGTAGGATTCGCATTCCTATGGGCCTGCGTACTGTAAACTGGAGATGGGGAGGGAGGCTGGTGGTGAGGGTGGGATGGCGCCCCTGACCTTGTTTTAACAGAGAGCACCTCCCCGGAAGCTCAGCTATAAATAGAAACCCTCGCATCCTTGTTTGATGTGGGTCTTAAAGTTTTCCTATGGCCAAAAGCATGATGCTCAAAGTATGATAAGTCCCCCATTATCCATGGCAGCCCAGTAACTTGAATTCCTTTAAGATTCTCTCTTACCAATTTTTATTTTAATTTTAAGAAGGAAAACAATTCCACTACGGAAACACTCAAAAGGAAGTCAACTGCCTCATTTCCACCTAGATTGCCACAGCAGATGATCCATGTGCCATGACTAAGAGGTTTACACTCAAGGTTTACACTCGAGGTTTACACTCGAAGGTGTAAACTAAGAGGTTTACACTCGAAGGTGTAAACCATACCAATATGACTGAAATCTGTGATCCTGAGCCACCCCATCACGAGAGCATCTCAGATGGAAATGTACACATCTATAACACACAAGATGAGAAATTCCTCATTCACTGATGAAAGGAATAAATAATAAACATGGAGAAAATCACATTCAGTCGAGTGTAATATGATTTACAATGCTGTTCACTTACCTAGCATACAGTATTTATATGCAAACTTCCAAGAAAAGTACATTCTAATATATTAAAATTTGACCCCAAATCTAGGCCTTTGGCCAAGTCAAATAATAAACAGTGTGATAACTATGTCTGCTTTCTTGCCATGATATTTCTTTAGTGGTGGGGAAGATTTATCATTTAAACCATACATATCACATCCTGTGGAAGTTTTTGAAAAATTGAACAATTTCCTCCAAATGCTTAAAGGCAGATTAACTATAAAGAAAAACAGAATCAAACAGAATAAAAGTACTGTAGAATCCAATAAAACATTAAAAGAAACTATGTAGCTTATTAGGACAAAGGTGGAGCTAGCAGATTAAACAATACCTGCAAGGATTTGTCGGAGATACAACAGCAAATGCTAGAATGCCTTATTTCCCTTCCCATGGGACTCATACTTTCTTGGTTGAAGTATACAAAGATTCTGCAGTAATTTAAATTTTACTTTGGCTTTACATAAAAAGGTGTCCCTGGCCTCTTAAATGTAACTGGTGAATAACAATACATTTGGTCATTGACCTCCAGGCTGCAACAGTCCATTCTTTCCTCTCCCATCCCTGTCTGTCAAAGTAGAGATGGACATCAGGCCTCTGAGAAAGACAGAGCTCAGGCTCTTCTTGGCACCACTAAAAAGAACTTCATCTTTGCCTTTACTACAAATGCAAGAGGATTCCTGTCACAGACAGAACTGATTCTCTTGATAACAATAATCAGCATTAAAACTAAACTCAGGCCTGTGGTTGGTTAAGGCACCCCAGTTTTGTGTCTTTAGATACAGGCCATTCTCCCTTGTTTGAGTGATGGATCCTCTGGGCATATTCCACCCAGAGAAGGGTTTGAAAGAGAGAAAGACCAAACGATTAACTATAGATCAGGAAGAATTTTGTGACTCATCCAATGCGGAACAGAACACCATTCATTCTTCATCAGCTATTTCATTCAGTTGGCACTGTTCTGAGCACCAGAGATACAGCAGAGCATGACACAGCCTAGGCTCTCTCAGAGCTCTCATTCCATAAAGGAGACTACAGACAATGAAATCAAAAACATATATATACATATATATACAAATATATACAAAAACAAATATATACAACAATATATATATATAAAACATATATATACACACACATATACACATATATGTATAAAGACACACACGTATATGTCTCTGTGTGTATATATACATACACATACAATATAATGCATATATATACAAAATGATACACACATATGGTGGTGGTGGTAAATGTTAAAAAGAAAAATATCTATACCCAAGAGAAATGAAAACACATATCCACATAAAAACTTGCACATGAATGTTCATAGTAGTAGTATTCATAATAGCTAAAGAGTGGAAAAAATCCAAATGCCCATCAGCTAGTGAATAAACAAAATGTGGTATATCTATTCAATAGGATATTGTTTGGCAATAAAAAGAAATGAAGCATTAATACACGCTACAACATGCAGAAACCTCAAAAACATTATGCTATATGAAAGAAGACAAACACAAAAGGCCACATATTGTATGATTCCCTTTATATGGAATGTCCAGTATAGGAAAACCATATAGACAGAAAGTAGATTAGTAGTTGCCAGAGAATAAGGAAAAGGGGTAATAGACAGTGATTGTTTAATGAGTAGGAGTATTTTTTTTGAGGGGGGGCGGTTTTAGAATTAAATAGTGGTGATGGGTTGTACTACAAAATAAATACACTAAAAATCACTGAATTGTATACTTTATATTGGTTAAAATGGTGAATTTTATTTCAATTTTATAAGTGTTAAAAAGAAAAAAAACAGAGAAGGTACAAGGACAGAGGGTGACAGGGAAGACACTATTTAGCTAATGTGGTTAGAAAGTGTCTTGGATAAGTTCACAATGAAGCAAAGACCAGAACGTAAAGAAGTTATGAGCCAGAAAGATACCTGCATCTTTGTTCTCTGCCATTTCTGTCTTTGTCTCTCTCTCTCTCTCCCTCTCCCTCTCCCTGTATCTTTTTTTAAATTGTGGCAAATAGATGTAACACAAAAGTTGTCACTTTAACCATTTTTAAATATACAATTCAGTGGCATCAATCACATTCACAGTGTTGTACAACCACCACTATTATCTATTTCTAAAACTATTTATCACCTCCAATAGAAAATTGTTATTCTTCTTTTAATGCTACTGTCAGGCCATTAATACAGAAAACAAAACAAAACAAAAACTGTGACAAATAACTAGCAAGAGAAAAGGTGAGCTGGGAGCATACTTCCATTGCTGTTTAGTAAAGGGTAAATGATGACTATTATAATTGTTTTACACAGGCTGCTCAGGCTCCTTGTTGGAGAGAGAAAAGGCTGGGTAGGGTGGAAAAAGAGATGTCTGGCAAGATCAGCCTTGTAGTGAGAAAGTTCTTCCTTCATCATGAAATACTTGATTTTCAATGATTTGCTGACTCATCAAGTGTAGACCCTCATCTCTAAAATGGTTGGGTACCTCTTCACATCCCATGTGTTCTACTGAATGGACAGGCATCCATCCAAATCTAGGTCTACAAACTCCCAGCCTCTCCTTCCCCAGTTCCCCAAATGGTACATAACCTCAAAAACTAGAACAGAACTATTTTGCTATAACTTGGCATTAAGCCTTAATCATTTACAGAAAGAGCAATAATTATTTTTCTCCTAAAACCTGTGACATGTAAATATATGTATATACATATGCATGCATACACACAGACACATATGCCATAACTAAACCTCTATTTAAAAAGGAGACATATGCTACTTAAAGATAAAAACATGTAAAGATGGCTAACATTTTATTAGTTTGAATTTAATACGAGTTGGTTCCTATTAAACACAGCATTCTCAGCTTTATTTTCTCATAATGTCATTCTTACTCTGGGCTATAACCCTGTTTATATATTACATGTCTTTGTTACATGTAAGAAGGAATTTAAATTTACAATGCTGGCAAGAGAAATTGATATATTAACTCTAAAATATAAGCTCTTATTCAACATACTTAAAAGTACTTAAAACACTACTGATAGTAAGCTGCTACGAGGCAATGTGTGATCTAAATGACTCTTAGAGCAAAAATATTTAAAGGAGGCTCTGATGCCTATTACAAAAGCACACTGCTACACACAATGAAACAGAAGATAGGTATCACAGCCCTCTGAGAAGCATCCAAGTGCAAGCAGTAGGCGTGTTCTATCTTAAAGGGCTCTGATTTACAAAGTCAGAAGAAACATTTTGATTCAAAATACAAGTCTCTATATTGTAGAGCAAGATAAAAATACTCTGCAACACATCTAGGCTGAAAATACCACAGATGTAATTCCCAGGTGATCCCTTTACAGCAGGCACATCACATAGCTGACAGGGTAGGCAGGGTCTGGGCCAGCCTCAACACCGCTCTCTGCTTTAGAGCTGAGCAGCTGGATTCTGTTTTCCTGGCATGCTAGGCCTATGTTCTCAATCTACTCACTTGCTGAGGTCGCACACTGCCAGCCTTCCCTTAGCCATTCTGCTCCCTCTGCCCAGCACCGGATGTCCTCCTGACCCCAGCACTCTGTCCCTGGTTTTGCAAAGAACTGACCTCGTTCCTCTTACAGCCCCAGTGTACCCTCAGCACCTTCCCATTTTGCATCCAGCAATTCTATTAGTTGGATGTGGCCATGCACTTCTCCCAGCAAGCCCTCACTCACTCACTCCTCTCCAATAGCGTCAGGCTCTCATACTCCATCTCTTCTGACTGTCCCTGGTCCAGATGGAGAGACATACAGCTCTTTCGGGGTCACTTCCTGGGCTGCTGGGGGAGGCTACTGGACTTCCTGGATGGAGACTCACAGTGCTTAGCTCCATGGGGAAACTTTCCCCACAAAATCGTTTCTTATTTTTTTCCCCTTTCTTCTTCCATTCCACCCACCCTTTCCCTCACCCCGCTTGCAGTAACTCTAAACTGTTTTAGAACACCTTCATTCCTGCAGGGCTTCAACAGCAGTGTGGCCAAGTCCGTGGAGGGGCTGCTAGAGCTGTCTTCGTGTTTGTCTGTGCCACTGGGGCAGGGGTGTAGGATGACCTTAAGTCTCCAGGCTCCCTACCAGCCAGCCTGGCCAGGCTGCTGCTAATGAATAACAAATGGGCCTTCATGATGCATTTGCTAAGGACAAGCTGCCATTACAAGCCGTTTTGTTTTTTTAGCACATGGTAATGTATCATCTTGCTTGGCTGGATGTCATCTTCGAGAAGGTCACCAAAGGTATGTGTGCCTTTGCCCGAGACTCTCCTCCCACTCACCCACACCCCCAACACCACCCCTTCTTTAAAGGAACAAAGTGCTTGGCACCCTTGTTTGGACCCATGGAGCCAGAACATCTAGGTCCCTGCTTGTAGCCTTCCTAGTCAGCTATAAACACTCCCCGTTTTGTAAGATGGAAGATCCTTAGTAGAGACAGAAGACAAACCAGGGATGACACTGTGCTTTCAAAATTGATTTTGAGGAGGAAAATGCACTCTGTCCTAAATTAAAAACTCAGTTCTCAATTTAGAGGGTAGAAAATGTGTTTTTTTTTTTTTCCAAGGTTCCTACTATTCATCTTCATTTCACAGATATTTAAAGCATGTATTATGTTGCTATGGACAATTAGCCTTTTATCCAATTTTACTTGAGAGTTTAACTCTCCCACCCGAAGGTTTTAATTATACCCTCAGCCCCATACTTAGGCCTCGGTTCCTGCAGCTGGAAATCTGCCCCAGTGATGTTATAACCTTGTTAATGTAACAAAAGAGGAGTTTACTTAAAACTAGACTGACTATGGATTTAAGCCAAATTTACTTGAAAGAGGAAAGAGTCTGTCAAAAATCCTATAGTAAACACAGCAAAGCAGTTCTTTCATAGCCTTCCCTTAATTCATAGCGACAAGCAATTTACATGTAAGTGGATTCATATGCTCTACCAAGAGGCCACCTCTCCAAGCTGGGGCGGTGTGCACCGCCCCCCCCATCCACCTCCCTTTTTTCTTTTCTGTCCTCCCTTTCAGTGTTTTTTTTTTTTTTTCTTTTTTGGTATGTAGAGTAGGCCATTCTCCTTGGTGAAACAGCATAAATCCACAATGTTTTGATCGCCCCAGAGCATAATTAGGGCCCTCTAAACATTTACCAAGCCAGTCGCTCTGAATAAAGGCAGCTGAATTTTTAGAAAGCCACTCTCAGACCTGACTGTTGTCCCGTCAACGACGCACTTTATTTTCTGTCGAAGCCTGCTTAAAAAGCTCGAAAAACTCCCCTGCTAATGAGGTAAGAGTTGTGAGCTTTGAGTAGGAATTGCTGATCAAATACCAGAGCCCACATTTTTCTCTGTTGCCAAAATCCTGCGGGCTTCTTACCTTCTGTTAATTAGATTACCTTTTTTAGTCCACACACTAACAAAAAGCATACATGAGACTAAACACAATGTGACAGCAAGGAGGGGACTGAAGAGAGAGCCTTCTGAGAAGATATTAAAGAAAAATATCACTCTTAATATCCCTGGATAAACGGGAGTAAAAGAGACTACACAGGTAATTTCAGTCTGCAAGGAGGGAAATCCCTGACATTTTAGAAGCAAAAACCAAAAAACTAATTTCCCCCAAATAGAAAGGTAGGGGTTTGCTGTAGCTACGCTATTTTCAACTGTGCTCGTTGACAAAATCCATCTATAGCAAACAACTGGCTAGCACTCAAGTTTCTTTCATGCATTTTGAAAGTTTAATTAGTTCTAACTAGATCAAAAGTTGCTTTTCCCCCTTTTGGCATGTATCTGTATCATTTCTCTGCTGTTTGGAAGCTGCTAGACATCAAAGGCAGATTCATCATTCTTGAGGAACCGCCACTCCTTGGAAGTTTCAGATCTACCTCACCTTCCTTACTGCGGATCTCATGGAAGCCAGGGCAGCTGGTTGCACCCCAAGATATGCACATAGTTAATTCTCACTCCTGCTGAAGAGCACCTGGTACCAAGTAGCAGAAATGCTCCTGAGAATGCCCCTAGACAACCCCAAAGCAACCATAACATGTGGAAACACAGCAAATCCTCCAAAAGAGAGAACCTGTGAAAAATATTCTAAGATGGAGAAAGCCCAGAGCTTAGCATCATTTAAGCCTTTAACAGCCCACAATATAGGGACCTGTTTTAATTACTCTGAAGTTTTCCCATTTCTTTTTTTCATTTCTCTCTCTCTTTTATCCTTTTTGCTATTTACTCTAAGGTCTTTTGTTCAAAACTTTGAACTGGATTAGCAAATTACTAGGCAAATCGACTACCTACCCAAAGCCTTCTAGTTAGGAGAGCTAAGAGGTTATAAAAGCCCCAGGCCTTGTTGGTAGAAGGCCAAGGTTGGCTTCTCAGCCCCCTGCCCTCCACATTAGCTGTGTGCCTTGGGCAAATTTATCTAGCCTCTCTGGGCCTCAGTTTCCTTCTCTGTAACTTGGGGAGAATATTCTCTCTTTCATCAGGTTGTTTCAAAGAATTAGATGTAAAACACTGAGCCCTGTACTATGTTTTATAGGCCGAATATGCCTGTAGGCCATGCTCAGCCAGTGTTAAGCGTCACTCTAATCAAAGTAACCACTTCTACTTCTAGTGAATAGAGTTGCAGTGTTTCCTGGTATTGTCTTTTAACTACGAAGTTGAGGTTGTTTTAAGCTCCAAATTTTTATTACATACTATGTGCCAAGAACTGAGCTAGAAGCTAAGCAACACACACACACACATATATATGTTACATATATATATATACACACACACACACACGCACCTTTTTTTTTTTTTTTTTTTGGTCAGAGCGGTAAGCTCTATGGGCTCCACATTCTAGTTGCTTCTTCATCTATGCAGAGTCCCTGGCATCTGAGAGAAGCCATTTGACCCACTTCAGGCCAATGACATAGCAAAGGTCCTTGGAAGGGGGTGTCCCTTCCTAAATATGGAAAGATGTCCTTTCCTACAGGCAAGGTCATTTGGCACTTATACTTCCTCCTGCTGGGACACAGATGTGATGGCTAGAGCTGTGGCAGAAATTTTGCAACATGAAGATAAAAGCTGGCTATAACAGAGGATAAACTAGGATGGCCTAGTTTATCCTGGACTGCCTGTCTCCAGACTTACTGTTACGTGAGAAAACATATTATTCCATTTGTTAGGTTTTCTGTTAGAGCAGGCAAGTACATTCTTAGCTGATATCTACCCTGATTTCTCTTTGACCTAGAAGAAGCTACAGAGACACTTTGCAGATTTCCTTGGACCTATTTAAGAAGTAATTAGAGGTCAACTTGAGATGTCGAATTCTGCTGCCCAAACCTGTCACACTTCCCTTTCTAGCAGACCCACCACATACTGCAGGATCACACAACACAATTACTGAATTATGGTTTTATCATTGTCTGCAATATTTTGACTTCCCTTGGGTTCCAAAATATTATGTTTTAAAATCTCCATACTTGCCCTTGGTTGGGTTCCAAAAAGAAAAGACATTACTGGAGAGCCTGTGCCCTCCTAAGAAGCACTGACAAGAGTACATCTTGAAGTGAGTACATTAATGGGTGTCCTTTAAACCCTCCACTTCCCATTTTCCCATTAGAGCCTCCTTAATTTGGCACCACAGGATTCACTTAAATTACCTTCTTAGTTGGGATTAGGGGAGCAAAAGGAGACCACAGCGCCCTGACCCTGACAGTTCAAACTGTCAGCGCCAGGAGACTGACACACTTTTCTCCTCGCTAATCCCGCACTGTATGGCATGGTCTCAATTTTGGAGAAATATGAATGCTTATACACTTAGCCAATCCTCAAGTGATTCAGATAGACTCAGTACTGAATAACTGAGCCACTTATGTATCTTGAATATCTCTGCTTGCTCGATGCCAGGGCCTCAATATTTTGATAAAGCGATGACAGGAAAAACACAGAGAACAAAAAGCAAAGGCAAAGAAAATACTATAAGTACGTGGAAAAACTATGAGCTGCTAGAATTTATTTTTTGTATGTTAGAGAGGGAATATAGTTCCCTAATGCAATTTTCAAAATGTAGATTTTAGAAGCCAGATTGGTTTTCCTTCCTTTTTCAAGGCAACTGAAGCAGAGTTGGGCTCAGAAAATTCAAATTCAAGGGCCAATTTCTAAAAGCCACTTTGAATGGTTTTGCTCCAGAATGTGCCAAAAAAGCACACCAAAAAGAGCTTTTAAAACCCTCCCTGTCTGTAGCAGCACTGTCAAATAGAAATACAACACAAACCAGATTTTCTAGTAGCCACATCATAAAAGTAAAAAGAAACAGGTGAAATTAATGTTAATATTTTTATTCAACCCAAAGTATCATTATTTAAACATGTAATTAATATATAAATTATTACTGAGATGCTTTATATTATTTTTTTCACACTAAGTTTTTGAAATTGTGTGTGTTTTACACTCATAGCACATCTCAATTGTACTAGCCGTATCTCAAAAGCTCAATGGCCACATATGGCTCACGGCTACAGTACTGGATAGCACTGGTCTATAGTACCTATCCACTCTGTAACACACACACATACACACTCAGAGTTAATAGCATAAAAGTTGTCATTATAGCAGGATGATATGTAGCTCGTTTTCACCCCTTCTACCTGTCCCATATACTCAGTAGAGTGCAGGAGACATAAATCAGCTGCAGGTATATATATATTACATATATTATATATGTGTGTGTATATATGTATATATGTATATTACATATATAATAGCTTAATCCAGATAAAGTTTTTGTTATTCACCATTTTGACTCTAAAATGGCAATTTCATATGGTTCAAATTAATATTTTAACCCAAAGATTTCATGAGAGGAATTACTGTGAGATTCAGATCTAGGCATATAGTAGACCTTCCAAAAAGTTACTGACATGAGTGGCTGCTAATTGCAAAGATAACAACCACTGTATTTTACATTCATGTGGAGCAATTCATTAACTATTAACATACTCGGTTCCTTCTTTTTAAGCCAACACACAGTTTCTATAAGTCTGACTGAAAGATAATATTTTATCAAAAAGCAAGGCACTGGCCAATGATAGGTGCTCTTGGCCACTACGTGCAGCTTAAGGTCTATGACTGCAAATGCCTGAAAAGATATAACTTAAATGCTTCAGAAGCCCCTCAAACTTAGTCTTTGCCAAACTGTCACCATCATCACAATCATAGTCATCATCATCAGCAGTACCACCACCACAGCCATCATCACTGGGTCATCATCACCATTATCACCACATCATTGTCATTACTGTCATTATAACCATCATCACAACCATCATCATCATTATCACCATCACCACCATAATCATTGTTGTTCATCACCATTACCAACACCATTATCGCCATCATTACCATATCTCCTGTTTAGTAAGCCCTTACTTTGTTCCTTTTACCCACTTCTTCACCTGTTGAACTATTCAATCTTTAAGACTGAGTTTAAATATCAACTTTAAGCCACCCCTGCAACCACGTCACAGGTCAAATGAATTTCTCTCTCATTTCTTGGGAACTACTGAAAAAGCCCTTTGTATATGTCTAGGTTATAACATAATGGCCCAATTATATAATCTTCTCTACCTACTTTCAGCTCCTACCACTAGGCCTGGTACTTACTACAAGACTCAAAATAAATATAAGTTGATTGAATTCAAATGAGTGGGTTTCACTTCAAGCACCAGTGCCTTTCACTTGGTAATGCATTCCTTCGATGCTGAGCTAAAAAATGATTTTGAGGCTGTGATCTGATATTTGCAATCATTTTATATATATTCTCCTTTCAAACAGGCTGTACATAAACATAGGCATGGACTATAACTTGTATGTCTTTGCAGATTTCGGAGCACTCTGCAGAGACCCACTTTAATAAATATTCACATACCATACAATTCATCTACAATTCACCATTGAACTATGGTTCAATGAGTTTTTGTATATTCACAGAACTGTGAAAACATCACCACAATCAAATTTTAGGAAATTTTTTTCACCCCAAACAGAACCCTATACCCATTACCAGTCACCTCTCACTCTCCTTCCACCAGCCCTAGGCAACCACTAATCCATTTTCTGTCTCTATAGATTTGCCTATTTGTCATATAAATTAGATCATACAATGTGGCCTTTCTGACTGGCTTCTTTCACTTTGCATGATGTTTTCAAGGTTCTCTCATGTTGAAGCATCTATCAATACTGCATTTCTTTTCATTATCAAGTAACAGTGCACTGTATGGATGTACCATCTTTTGTCTATCCATTCAACATCAATTCATCCATTTGAGTTGTTTTCACTTTTTGGCTATCATACATAATGTTGCTATGACCCTTCATGTACAAGTTTCTGTGTGACCATATGTTTTCATTTCTTTTGGGTATATATCTAGAAGTTGAATTGCTGTGTCATATGGTAACTTTGTTTAACATTTTGAGGAACTGTCAAACTATTTTCCAAAGTGGCTGCACCATTTTACAGTCCTATTGGCAAATGTGCGAGGTTTCCAGTTTCTCCACATCCTCACCAACACTTGCAATTGCCTATCTTTTTTCTGGTAACCATCCTAGTGGATGTAAAGTAGTATTTCATTGTGATTTTTATTTATATTTCCCTAAAAACTAATAACTTTAAGCATCTTTTCATATGCTTACTAGTCATTTGTATATCTTCTCTAGAGAAATGTCTATTCAAATGCTTTGCCCATTATAAAATTAGGTTATTTGAGTTTTATTGTTTAGTTATAAGAGCTCTTATAACTCTTATAAAGGATACATATCCCTTACAAGCCACATTATGAAATATGACTTGCAAATATTTTCTCCCATATTGTAGTTTGTCTCTTCTTGATAGTATCCTCTGTACCACAAAAGTTTTTACTTTTGATGAAGTCCAATTTATCATATTTTTCTTTGGTTATTTGTGCTCTTGGTGCCATATCTAAAGTGGCTTTGTATGACCCAAGTTCACCAAGATTTATGCTGATGCTTTATTGTAGGAGTATTATAGTTTTAACTCTTACATTTAAGTCTATGATCCATTTGAGTTCATTTTTGTGCATGGTGTGAAAGAGCCCTGTACATGGCTTAGAGTTTTAAGAAATAATCCATGAAGTGTTTTGTGTATTTCACAGCCACATTACCAATAATGTCTTCTTTAATGGCAACAATATTTGAGTATGCCTTCTCTTGAGTATTTCAGAGACAGACTTAGCATTCAAGATGTCCAGAGAAATTAATACAGGAAGAACCTGGAAAAGCTTCAAAGCTTGTTGATCCTCAAGTCACTGTTAATGTTGGTAAAATTCCCCCAAAATTGATTTTATATGGTCTTGGATATCTTTTATATCATTATCTTGAATGATTTATGCATTCTGAATATTGAAAATTCATTAGGAATTTATGTTTTTTCTTTTTTTTTGCTTTTTGGTGTTATTTATCCTTCCTTCCTCCCTCCCTTCCCTTTCTTCCTGTCTTCTTTCTCAACACTCTCTCTTTCTTCCTTCCTAAGTCCCTTCCTTTCCTTCCTTCCTAACTGCCTTTTTCCCTTATTTACTTCCAAATTTCCTTTCCGAATTCTCCTCTCAAATCCAGTGTAAGCTGACTGAAAACCTCCTCTATGTCTTGGTCATCTTGGCAGGGCTTTCCCACCTACCACACCCACCTCCCACACACAGTGCCTAGCATAGGGCCTGGTATGTGGTAGGTGTTCAATAAGTGTTTTAGGGTTTAACTCAAATAGTTAAGCCCTTTCCATGAGTTCTGTATCTAAGCTGTAAGGGTTCCTTTCATCCATAGTGACTGTACATACACAATTCCATCTATATTCAGTTTTGGTGGTGGAGGTAGGGGAAGCATTTATTTTATAATAACTAGAGAATAATAAGTATTGCTTCATGTAGATGAAAAAAACGAGAAGAAATAGCAACAAAGTGCAATCACATCTACACGAAATGTATGCATGAGAAAAGAGACTAAGGGAAAACTGAATTAAAATGTCAAATCTTTTTCTTGAGTAAACTCATTCTTCTTTTTGCTAGTCAATATTTCTCATAATATGTATATGTAATTTCTATTTTTTAAAAAAGGTAAAACTATTTCAAAATAAATATTTACTCTTGATTTTCAGATATGAAAAGAGATGTAATGTCACTGCTATTGGTCACTTTAAAATGTCAAATAAGAGAAAGCACTTTTATAACTATGAGGTTTTATACAAATTTTTATTTTGTATAAGAATTATTCTTATCTGGAATGATATAACATTATTATTCTTATCTTGGATAATCATAAAACAATGATTCAACCTTATTTAGCCCATTACACTGTTAAAATATCTAGTACTACTAGAATTTCCGATCATCTAGCATAGATAATTTTCCATATTCATCTGGCCCTACCATGATGATAGCATACCTCCACCTCCTCCTCTCCCCTGCTTTTCTGACCATGTGTACATTTCTACATATTAAAGAAGAATTTCCTGGTCCCTTAATCTTTAAGTGAAGTAAGCTCTACACTTCCAGGACTCGTTAGAAAGCACCTAAGTGGGATGAGTGGGGTGCGTGGACCATGGAACTGTGCACAAACACAAGCCCACAGTCAAGTCCTGCATCTACAACAGGCAGACTTTGCTCCAGATGTGGAATAAGTGGGCCATCATATAATCCATGTCTAAAAACTGGGAAAATCCACTGGATTCTGTAAACTGTTTGTTGGCTGGATTTAAGAATGCAGGAGCCTGTAGTTAGTTATCAGTTCTGTTCTGGTACCATTGAGGCTGAAGTGAATGGTGCCAAGAGCATTTCAGGAGACAAAGGTGTAATTCAGATAGCTTACAAAAAAATTAAAAAAAGAACAAAGACATCCCTGGTGGCAGAAGCTGGCTCACCCTCTCTCCCAGCTGATTTGGCGAAGTCCCTGTTCTGTGGACTTTCACATCAGAGGCTGAAGCCCTCCTAGCCCTCTGCTGGCTGCTGTTCAGTAAAAACACCATCCCATTCCATAATTTTGATCATTTTTACTTCCTCAGTTAATGAAACTTAAAGCATGTTTTCAGAGATGCTAAGGGGCAGAAGTCCATTTTGGCTGAGGTCAGTCTTGGCAGGAGTCAACTCTTCTTTTCCTAAGGTTTTATATTCTTTTAAAAAATCATATTATTTCAAGTATTGAAATAAGAAAACATTAGATTATGCAATGGAAAGTGGCTCATGGTTGCTGCTACAGATTTTCATGTATATACTTTTAGTTGTATTAAAAAGCTTAACTCTAAGCTGGAGTTTTAAATAATATTTTCCAGGCTCAATATCTCCCTGAAAAATTCCAAGCCAGTTCTGGGAGCCTCTTTCATTGTGTATCTTATTTTTTTTCTAAATCCTTTCTTGTTATAAACATATAAATTATTCCTAATACCACTATGAGGGAAAGGTAATGCCAAACATTTTATATCCAGTTACAGTTGACCAACGTGAATGTAAACAATGTCACTATACAGTTTGGAGATAGCCTTTCTAATGGCAGCTTGGGAAAAATGACTTGGGTTAGTAGCCAGTTTTCATTGGCTACATGTTAAGGAGAATGTGAAAATGGAGGAAACAGGAGGTCTCTAGCCTTGCTTGGTGGGGAACCTATTTGTCTTAAGGCAAACATAAGGTTAGGAGTCAAGAATGTTGTGGTAGAAGATTATCTATTATTGCCAACTTACGGAGATGACATTTTGGAATCTCCTTTTCTCCCCTCCCTCCATACAAATGACAGCTTTCAGCAGAACCTTCCAGAACTGTTCTGAGCTTTTAGAAAGACTCCATCTGTTTAATCATCAAATTCTTTTTATTCACCATTTGAATTTTTTTTGGTTATGGGTTCCATATGAAACCATTCTTCTGTCCCCCCTTCTTTACCTCCCCAAATTCTTTTACCACTCAGATCACAGTCTTAGTTGAAATGACCCTCCCTCCTGAAAGCATCCCTCAACCCCATGACTCCTTCTCATCTGGAAAGCCCCATGACACCCAGGTCTTTGGTCTTTCCTTCCCAGAGCACTCACCATCCTGCATTGTAATTACCAGCTTACCCCCCAACTTCCTTATTAGAGTGTGAGCTCAACTAGGCAGAGACCATGTCATTAGGGCCAGATGCAGCACCCTCTCATAGAAGATGCCCAGTAACTATTTGTGGAATTGCACAGAGAAAGAATGCACATTATCCAAAGGAGATGAGTCTTCAAAATCCATCACAAGAAGAAGAGAAAGGGGAACCGGCACTTTCACACAGAGGCATGAAGATTCTGTAGCATAGAGTGTATTGGCAAGAGGAAAAGACAGGAGAACTGTCCTAAACACTCGAGGGTTGTGAAAAACTGAACACTTCAGTGGCCTCAAAAAGCAATTGCAAAAGAACCAAAGAACCAGGGAGTGAAATGATAATGTTGTTATAGTATAAAAAAGAGCACTTTTTTTTTTTTTTTTTTTTAGATAGGGCATCACTCTGTCACTCTGTCGCCCAGGCTGGAGTGCAGTGGCATGATCTCCGCTCACTGCAACTTCCGCCTCCCGGGTTTAAGCGATTCTCTTGCCTCAGCCTCCCGAGTAGCTGGGACCACAGATGCCTGTCACCATGCCTGGCTAATTTTTGTATTTTTAGTAGAGATGGAGTTTCATCATGTTGACCAGGCTGGTCTCAAACTCCTGACCTCAAGTGATCCTCCCGCCTCAGCCTCCCAAAGTGCTGGGATTACAGGCATGAGCCACCACACCCGGCAGGGTAGACTTTTCGAGAGACAGAGTTCTCTGAAGAAGGAATGAGTTCCCTCAATGTTAAGTAGATTTATTAAGACTTGCTAAGTAGCAGATCTATGCTAAGTGTTTTACATGTATCAACTCATTTAATGCTCAGAAGAATCCCACAGGGGAGGGAATGTGATTTACACACTTGGCCAAGGTCACAGAGCCAGTAGAGCAGCTTTAGGGCCAAGATTCAAATCAAAGTCATCTGATCCCCTGAAGCCCGGACACTTACCCTTGTGCTAATGCATCCCTCATCACCCCAGTGCTCAAGCAGATACTAAGAGACCCCTTCCCAGGGGTTAAGGAGCCCAAAGAGTTAAGGAACACCACCAGATGAGATTACAGAGCAGAAACACTGTTTCCATGACGACATTTAATTGTCACCTCTCAGTCTTCCTTGGCTCAAAGCCAACTCTCAACAGAACTGTGATGGACACAAAGTCTGTTTTGGGATGGGACTATGGCCTTCACATTTCTCATCCCATTTCAGATACCTTCTCTCCCTAGCTTCCATTGGAGCCAGGGCTAGAATGCTGCTCAAGTTCCTGACCCAGCTGTTGTAGCGTTTTGAATCAATCCTCTCTAGAGCAAACAGATTTGAAAGTCAATTCAAGCCCTAGATAAAAATCCCATGGTTACTTAATTGAAGGATATTTGGATATGGAAGCCACCCCACTGACCCTGCAAATCACCAAAGTGGTGTCAAGGTTGGACGTACAATAGACATTCAAATAATCAATACTGGAGTAAGCTCCCAGAAAGCTGGGACTGAGCCATGACTGGATCAACATCTAGTACAGTGGGAGGTCCTCAGTTATTGCTCAATAAATGAGAGTTGAATTAATTAATCCTCCAGAGTGAGCAACCATGAAGAAGTGAATTTTTTCCCAATAAAACAAGTGGTTTTGGGGGTAAGCTGATGTGATGCTGATGTGATCCTTAAGAAAAACAGTGCAAGAAGCTGAGCGGCTTATGTTCAGACCTCACCAGAGATTCAGGTGTTTAATTTCCCTACAAAGAAGGCTTAATCTCAGTTTCATTCTCTGCAGAAAAGCTACTATTAATCAGGATCCAAGAACCCTTAGGTGTAGACACTGTGGCCACTGATCAGTTCAAGCTCACACTCTGAAAGCTGTTTCTTCAAAATCCGGAAGAGGCACCATTCAGCCAAGAAGTTGAAAAGAGACAGGAAATCCCTTCCATTTATATGAAGAAATGTCAATAATCATAAAGAGACAACAAAACTCTAACCAAGATGTAATTATGTCAGCCCTGGGACATCAAGACTTAAGCAAAATCCTCAAAGAACAGAGCCAAAATCAATTAAGGAATGTGTCAGTGGTGTAAATCCTTCTGATGACCCCATATAATACCACCAAATGGTCCATTTTGCTGTTTTACAACAATATTTTTTTTTTAATTAAAATCTAAGCCTTTCATATTTGGGTGCCAGAGGGTTTCACCTCTATGGGGAAAAGTCTTCGTTAGAATTCTCCTCTACTTTAAAAAGTTTGTAATTTGGTGTCAAGATGTTTATCTGAAAAAATAATGTTTATACTGAAATATTTATGGATGAAATGACATAATGTCTTAGTTTTGCTTCAGATAATATAGGGATGAGGCAGGGAAGTGGGGAATAGAAAGGAAACAGGACTGGCAATGAGCTGATAATTGCTGAAATTGGATGGAGGTCATGTGGGGGTTCACTTTAGTATATAATTGACATTTTAAAAATTAACAGTTATTTACCCAAACCCATTGGCCCAACAAAGAAGAGATGGTGTTCCTAGAATACTCTACTCCATTCCACAGAGGCATCTGCTGCCTTTGGAGGAAGAGAAACAACTACTCATCAACACCAGACTCACGGTCATACCTCATTTGAGGGCTTGTATGTTTCTCTCCACATATCTGCATGGATGCCAGGCTTCCATGCAGGCTTCTCGTGGCACTTTCTAAAAAAAATAGGATTTACTAGGGGATTGTTAATTACTTAAAAGTCTCTTCTCCAAATATAGGCATTTGAGAAATTCAGCTTTGCAATGGGCAGTTAGCTTCAATAGAAAAGCCTTCTCAACAAATGAAAGCCTGCAAAGGAAAGTTTCATAGCTCTTTAGGAAATAGTTCTCCAGAAATTTGACAGGCAATGCCCAGACATGAGAGTAGATTATAAAAGGTTCATATTGGAATCAGTTGCATAGAACTGAAAAGGTATATGTCCCCAGAGAAAAGAAAATGGCTCTGAGTGATGGCCAAGTGTCTAGGCTACCCCACCAAAGGCTGAATAGTAGAAAATGCTCTTCTCTAAGCTTTCTGAATCTACCTGGTCTGAGCCCATCTGCCTCCAGAGGTGCTGGGCATGAGCCAGTGTTAAAACTCTACTAGTGCCACTAATACACTGGCTCAAGGTCCATGATATTTCAGGAAAGAGTTGGGCCACAGGTCCAAGGTGAGAAACAACAGACAGACACAGGCTAGGACTAGACCAGCTGTTCTCAAACAGGGGTGATTTTGCCCTCTAGAAGACCTCTGGTGGTAATGTCTGGAGTGATTTCTGACTGTCACAACTGGGGGAGGGAAATTGACACTGTCATCTAATGAGCATAAGCCAGGAATGCTACTAAACACAGGACAGGCCCCACAAGAAAGAATTATCCAGCTCAATCTCAACAGGGCTGCACTGAGAAACCCTGGACTAGAGCAACAGTTGCCAAAATCATTCCCCCACAGCTCTCCTGCATGCAATGATGAAAGTGTTGAGGGGAGCCAGTGCAGAGTGGGCAGGAAGAAAGGAAAAAGAGGGCCATTCTTCTAGTGTGCCCACATCCAAATGTATTCTCCTCACAGAAGCCAGAGGCAGGGCGGTGCCATTGTCAAACACATGGCCAAACCACAGGACAATCCTGACAGGTTCAAATCCCACCTTTGCCATATGACCCAGGACTAGTTAGTTACTTAATCTCTCTGAGCCTCTGTTGCCTGAAATGTAAAATAGAGATGATAACAGTACTTATCTTGGAAGGCTGTTGTGAAGATTACATGAGTTGATATATATATATATATAAAAAGATCTTTACACTGTAGTTATTTGTTATTCTTTTCAAAACACAACCCAGTCATGTCATTTCCATTCCATGGGTTTCTGCTTTTCTTAGGATAAACATCAATAATCTGACCATGGCCCCAAGGCCCTGGGTAGTCTGGCCTCTGCCCACCTCTCCAGCCTCAACCAACCTAGTTTTCCCCTTTGATCTCTATGTTCCAGTCACACAGGCTGCCACTGAGCAAACAGAAGGCAAATCAGTCCTTCTGCCACAGGGCCTTTGCACAGGCAGATCCCCTCTTATGGAATAAACTCCCCCTGACCCTACCCACCATCCCCACCCCTTCCCCTAATGTGGCTCCCAAACACGTCTCAGAGTGCCTTCAGGAAGCTTGGGTCCAGGGACCTCTCCTCTTTCATACACTTACCCAGTTGTCATTCTGCATTCTGATGTCTCATGCTTTGACTGGACATTAGACTGTTAACTAGGTACTCAATAAATAAATATTTGTTCATTCTCTCAAGAAATAACTGACTTCCCAGCATAATTTGTTTTATGAATGAGTCAGTGACTAAACAAATGACTGAATCCTTGAGAAGGAGCGCTTAGCTTGCCTTACGTCCGTCTAGTGTGTTGCATTAGAGCAGTTGCAACAAAAAGCTGCAACTGCCTTCAGCTTCCTGGAAACCAAAAATGCTCTGAGTTTGCCTCCAAGAATGCTACCCATACCTTGGAGGCAGTTGAGTTGTACTTGATCAGGGACTCCTAGAATATTCTCTTTGCTTCTGTCTCAATAAACTCAGTCAAACCAACTTTCCGTAGGCTGAAGAATAAGGCGGGGAGACTTTTCTTTGTACATGGAAGGAGTATGGGGCTGTTTTCACTTGACGCGAAACTGAGACTGGCTCTGGGAACCCCAGCCCCACATCTTTCTAAGGTAGGAGCAGCAGAAGTCATTCATGTTGAAGGGTCATTTGGAAGCCATTTCTCTTTACAAAACCACAGAATGGTGGTTTTGTTTTAGTGCTTTGACTTTAGTATCAATCAGCTTATTTTCCCGGAATTTCTTAATATGGGAAATGTAAACATTTTCGAACAACATATTCTAACACTTGTTAGAATGATTTGTTAGAATGATTTAACAATGATTTAACAAATCTTTAAATGATTTAACAAATGACTGTTAAATCATTCTAACAAATCTTATGTATTTGACCGTGGCATCATGGCCTTCCCCACTGTGCTGGTCTAAGTCCTGAAAGCAACAGAATTCGACACAGATGATTCCAACGAGGAGACTTCAATGGAGAGGCTACAGAAGTAGGGGTGGGCAGGGTTAGTGAAAGAAATGAGACCTTGAGGCATCCAGACACTAGCAACACTGGACAGCCATTACCACACATCAGGCTGAAGGGCCAAAGGGAGGAATGAGTCAATCCCAGGGACACTGGGAGCCATGAATGGGCACTGCTGAGAGGGAGCTATAGTCATGGAGAGAAGCTGCTATGGCCAGAGATGTGGCCCCAAAGCAAGAAGGGAAGCAGGAGAAAATTCTCTAGATTTTTTTTTATTCTGCCTCTCCCATTTCCTGAAGTGCCTCTTACTGGCCCCAGACCCTCCCCAGAGTCAGCCAGCAAGGGAACCCCAGTGATGCCGCTCACAGGGGTCAGTTTCCAGGAAAATGATCAGGAGAGGGGAAGCAGAGAATAACCACTGGACCTACCCAATCCCACACTGCCTTATAATAAAGCATTAGTTGACAGGAGCCTTGAAAATACATTGAAGGGAACGTTTTCCAAGAAAACTTCCAGAGGCAGAGCCAGGAAGAGAAAGAAGCTCCAAGCTCAGGGCTCAGTGAAATGAACACAAAAACACCAATTTCAAAATAGAGTGGAAAGACAGCAATTGAACTGTTATCATAACTGCATGCTGGCACTGGCTGCAGTGCACTCTGCAAATGTCTTCAAGTAAGTGAAGCATCAGGGGTAAGGTAATAACAGACTCTCAGAGTTGGCCTCAGCTTCCTGCAGGTTCGAATTAAGATCCCAGGGAATTGGCTTAACCAAAAGATCAAGTCAAACACTGCATTTCAATTTTCACAATCTGTTGGTTCCCAAATTCCGTGACTGGAAAACAAAAGACTCGTCCCACTTGACTGGCAGCTTGCCTTTGAGCTATAGTTCTCGATCGCTTTGCTCCTGGAAACTGAGTGGTCTCCCTTAACACATCTCATTGCCCAGGCAAAATTGCCAGGGCCAGACTCTCCTTTTCTGCCCCCAAACTCACTCACACACGCACACTCTCTCTCTCACCCCTCTTCCCACATGTTTGGTCTGCTTTGGTCTGCCTCCTGCCCAAAAGTCAAAATTAGAATCTAACAAGACAACCATTATGTTGAGAAAATGCGGAAAGCATGTTGAACCCCTGTGCTTTGTAAAGCACCAGAACAGGGATAGGAAAGGGGGAAAAAAAAGACAAAGAGGAGAGAGAAAGATGGGGGAAAGTGAAAAGAAGGAAGAGAGGAAGGAAAAGAAGAAACAGGAGATGGAGTGGAGGAGAAGAGAGTGGGTAAGAAAGGGGGAAAGGAAAAAGAGGCAGCCAGCAAAAAGCAAAATATAATTTTCATCAACATTCATTCATTCATTTGACAAACATTGAGTATTTAGGAGAGATCAAGAACATTCAAAGCCCACCTCCATGCTATTCCTCCCTTAAAATCCTCTAAGTCTTCATTGACTTGGATCCTTTTGTAATAGCTCTTTCCAATGAGGAAACCAATCTTGATGTTTACCCTCTTCATCCTTAGGGTTGAGACTTTGCTTGATAATATTTGGACTGGATTTTACCAAGGCAAAGAAAATGTTACAGGGAGGCAGAGAAACCCTACGAACTGGGATTTGCCCAAGACCTGCCCTTCAGAGTTGAGGCAGGCATCTGGCATCCAGGCAGCAGTTGGTTTCCCTTGGATGCCCACATGCCCTGCACTGGCATAGATTGTCCACCTCACCAGTGTTCTCATTTCTCTTCTATCCTTTCTGCTCTAAATGAACACTGTAAGAAGTGTTTCCCTAGAAAAAGATCTGGCTACCCAGAGGGATGCTGTGAAGAAAGGAACAAATGCAAAGGAGAGACAGAAGTGGAAAGAGAGTAAAGGGGCTGTTATACCTGTGCATCAATTTACAGGACCAGCCTAACCCTTGAGGACTGTCCAATTTCACACTCTCAATTTAAAGTTGGGCACACTGTGGACCAGAAAGAACCACAGGTTAAAGAATGATGGAATTCTGGAGCTAGACAGGATTGTGTTGTCTGCCAAGCAGCATGCATTGATGGAACAGGTCTTTCGGATCCCAGCCAGGGTTTACATCTCATAGGGAGCTCCATCCCCTGAGGATTTGAATCTGAGAACTGTCAATTCCACTGGGGACCTACATGGTGAGCTGGTCTTTAATGCCAAGAAAGCAAGCCAGAATCAAGAGGTCAAAGTCATCTACACAGAATGGGAAGTCCCCAGGCCACTACAACCTCTATGCCTGACCATTGTGCTGAATGGGAAAATACATCCTGTGTGAATTCCATGTGAAAATAAGTCAAGTTAAATCAGAGATGAGACCCTACAAAGCTCTTCTCTCTTCCCCAGTTTAAGAAACACCAGTCTAAAAAATGAGGCTAGTTACAGGTTTTTCAACCTCAGGACCACTGGTATTTTGGGCCAGAACATTCCTTGTTGTTGGGGCTGCCCTATGTGTCGCAGGATGTTTAGCAGCCTCCTGGCCTCTACCTACTGGATGCCAGTGGCACCTTCCCTCCAGTTGGGATGACCAAAAATGTCTCCAGACCTTGCCAAATGTTCCCCTGAGAGGTAAAACCACCCCTAGTTGAGAGCCACGGCCTCAGAGAATCACTGAATATTAATGAAGTCATCTGAGTCCACAGGCCTGTTACCAGATGGAAAGACCAGGTCAGGTGTATCTGGGCTCAACCAACTACAACTGGCAGAGTCAGGCTATGAACTAGGGTGCTCAGGGCTCTGCTCACTGCACCAATAATTCTTTTTCTTTTCTCTCTCACTTTTTTTTTTTTTTTTTTTTTTGAGACAGGGCCTCATTCTGTCACCCAGGCAGGAGTGCAGTAATGCAATCACAGTTCACTGCAGCTTCAACCTCCCAGGCTCAAGAGATCCTCCCATCTCAGCCTCCTGAGTAGCTGGGACCACAGGTATGCAACACCATGCCTGGCTGACTTTTTGTATTTTTTTGTAGAGACATGGTTTTGCCATATTGCCCACACTGGTCTCGAACTCCTGAGCTCAAGTGATCCACCGGCCTCAGCCTCCCAAAGTGCTGAGATTACATAAATAATTATTCCTTCAGGATTTGATGTGTGATTCCTCTGTACTCTCGGCTCCTTAGTGTTTCTTTGTGTGATGTGGCTGCCCTGTCCCTTGCCTCAAGGGGTTAAATCTGGCAACGCCCCCTACAGCATTAGATCAGGTACTGCTCAGAATTCTTTCAATACGTTGTGGCTCTTGGATTAGAAGAAAGGGCCAAGACTGCCTCCTCTGACTTGCCATCTTTTAGGAGGTTGGAAGGCCTGAATTTTTTTTCCCTTTTTTTAATGGGTGACCTTCCGTAGCCCCTATGCGGCTGCTGTGAGGATAGAGATAACATGAAGTATGGTGCTTGGAATTATTTAAACTCTATGATTCACAAGCATTTAGATTATTTAACTGCTGATTATGATTATTTAAGCTGAAAGACTATACTTCTCTAGCTCAGAAAATGTTTGTATTTCCATTAAAAACCACCAGGCTGAGGGCCTTTTTGACTGACATTTTTCACTATTAAAACTATACATACAGCGCATGTTTTTGGCCAGAAGACAGTGTGTCCCTTATTTTGTTTTAAGATAAGAAAGCCAACTTCAAAGGCCTTCTCCAACTAGTTCTCCTCAGGCCCCCTTCCTCCCACCACCTCCCCATCCTGCTGTCCTCCTGCCCCAAAGAAGGGAAGAAGCACCTATCTGCCCACTGCTTTCTACTATTTAACGAAAACTGGTGCCACTGTTCCCACACTTGAAATTCTTACACTGATATCCCAAGTTCTTCATTGGGAGACAGTGCTCTCAATGGCTAAGACTGTGAACTATAATGTCAAACAGACTTGTATTTGAGTTCCACATATATGAGCCTCAGTGTTTCCATCCACAAAATGGGGGCAATAATACTCCCCGCCTCACAGGAGGTGACAGCACTATCTGGGTGAAGTACTTAGTCCATGGAATCAGCACTTAATAAGTGTTCACTGGTAATATTAATCCCATCACCCAAAGTCTGCATGCACTAAATAGTATATATGCCTGGGCTAATTTAATTCTCTGAAGACATTTTGATCCAAGATAGTACATTCCTCAAGGCAAGGATGAACTTTTACCTGACATGCAATTTAACTCATCCCTGCTTGGCTCATATATTTAATAACCTAAGAATTTTACAAAAAATAAATGCCTAAAAATTCAGGGAAAATTCTGCTGTGGATGTATTAGCGCAGTGTCCTAAACCATGCAGTAACTTCCTTTTTTCTTTCTTTCTTTTTCTTTTCTTTTTTTTGTTGGTAGAGTTTCTGCATTCAAATTAAGTTTCTCAAGGGAAGGAACGAAAAAGATCCCAGCATTTCCTAAGTATCATCTATGTGACAGGGCATTTATTTAGTGGAATTACATACAGGAGGGGTCTTGGAGATTGCCTTTGCCTTTCACTTGGGATGAAAATGTCCTCTGCAGCATGCAGTTCTCACATCTAGTAAAATATAAGCTCCACCAACAGAAGGATTTTTGTTCATAGAGTCCTTTCTGTTCACTAAGAACAGGGCTTAGATAAGTGCCTAGGGCTTAGAACAGTCCTTGCACATAGCAGATGCTCAGCAAATATTGAATAAACTGTGAAATGACTCAGATGTCAATGGATGGGATGTGTAACTTCAAGGACAGGGAGGTTTCTTTCTCATGTCTCCTTTCTGATGGTTGGAATAGGGATTGTTGGATAGCTGGAACTGAAGCGAAAGTCTCACACTAAGAGGTGCAAGCAAATGCTAAAAAGGGCAAAATGTCAAGACAGAAGGAACATGAGTCCCTAGTGATTACAAAGCTACTTGTATGAGCTTCTGGAATGTGGGGTTTTCTGATTCTTGCATTTGAAGCTAACTAGAACATTCCTCTATTCTAAAGTTATTTTCTTTATAGTTAAGTTTTACTTACCCACTATAAGTTTTATGTTCAGCATCGTTTTTTTGTCGTTTTGTTTTGTTTTTGCTGTAGACTATAAGCCATCAACTTCAGAGTTAAAAGAAGGAAACAGAAATCTGGAGTGGTAAGCAACCCGTCCATTTATGTCACTGCCTGCAGCTAAAACCAAACTTGATTTTGAGTGAGTCGTTTTTTGTGACATTTATCCCTTCCCTCTCTGCTACCTGTCCTGAATCAGTACATGTAACTCAGAAAGCTTCATTAGGCTTCATCAGTGTTCTAGCTGATTTAAATACCTGTTGGAACTGAGCAGGTAGTAAAGAGAAACAGATGACAAATAAGACATTCTAGGATACATTACCATAGTATTTAGTATTTTTTTAATTGGGCATGTTAAAGTTTTTCTAAATAAACTACTGGTTAAAGAAAGAATAGTATTATAGCAAAAAAAAAAAAAAAAAGAAAGAAAGAAAGAAAGAAAGAAAGAAAGAAATTCTTGAATGGAGAAGGCCAAATTGTAAATTACAGACAGGATTAGTGTATGCTAACTGTAATGGATGTAAATAACATATTAATATATGTATAGCCTTTTGTGGATTAAAAATCACTTTCTCATGAATTTATAATCTCAGTCAATCCCCATAGTATCTCTGTAGGCTAGCACAACCCTCTTGTTTATTGAGTTTATCAATTTTAAGTAACAATTGGCTTCAAAACTCTTCTCCCAGACTCCATTTATCCTGTCCAAATTGCTAGGCACTTAGGATTCCATCCTAAAAAAATGTGATTTGTCTTTTCTCATGTTGGCATGAAGTAAAAAATAAATTGATTTTATCATTTCTGCACCCTTGCTCTCCTTTGAAGGGTACTTACCTAATGAGTGGCTCTCTCAGAAAGGATCTTAGATCAAAGAGGCCAACAGGATAATGCCCTCGAATAAGCTGCTGCCTTACCTCACTGTAAATGTCCTAAAATAATCCAGTGTATACAAAGACTTGTGAGGCTATCTGGAGAATATGTCTAAAACCCAACAATACCCAGTAAATTAAGATGAATTGCACCATATCGTCAGATGAGTTAAAAACATAGGGGCCTGCTGAAAATGTTTGCATAAGCATAGGAAATCACCACCAAAAGTCTAAAATAAACATTTCAAAAAATGTGACTATTAAGCAACTATCAAAACCCTTATTCAACTTAGCATTTTATACTACATGAAAAATATCAATTAGGATGCCTGTCTACCTATTAAACTACTATAGTAGTTTAAATCATCCAAGCAAATGCACACAGATTTTTAAGTACTGTATCTCACAGCCCTCAATTTCTTTTAGCCACAGATTTCAACTCCACCTGCCATACATTAAATAATGGGGCTTTGGTTACTGGAATGTAAGCTTATTAACTGGCATTAATAAAATCAAACATAAAATGATGTTCTTAATATACTTTTAATAAAATCCTTTTAAATATGAGTAAATGTAACAAAACTGAACCATTATGAAATGTTTTAGCAAGAAGTTTCAGATATATTTTAAGTAAAAGAATAATCTTATACACAAGGAAAGGTGAATATTATGTACTATGAAAATATATGGTTGGGAACTGTTATTTTCTTCCAGCAGAGGAATAATAACCAGCAGTTAGAATACCAACCAATAAAGAACAGACTGAAGAAGGGTATTGCTGTGGTTTGAATATTTGTCCCCTCCTAAACTCCTATTGAAATTAGATCCCAGGTGGGGCCTACTGGGAGATCGGTGTTTGGGTTGTGGGGTGAATCCCTTGAATAGATTAATGCCCTCTCCCTTGTAGGTGAGTGAGTTCTCACTCTGCTAGTTTCCCTGAAAGAGCTGATTGCTAAAAAGAGCATGGCTCTTTCCCTCATCTCCACCTTGCTTCCTCTCTCCCCATGTGATCTCTACACATACAGCTTTCCTTTCCCTTCTGCCATAAGTGGAAGCAGCCTGAGGCCCTCACCAGAAGCAGATATGGCACCAAGCTTCTTGTACAGCCTGCAGAACCATGAGCCAAATGAACCATTTTTCTTTATAAATTACCCTGCTTCAGTATTCCTTTATAGCAACACTAAACAGACTAAGCCAGGAATGTTGAGGGAAATAATCCACACAAAATACAGTTGGCCTTCTGTATACACAGGTTCCACATTTGTGGATTCAACCAACCACAGATCAGAAATATTTTGGGGAAAAAATGCATCTACACTGAACATGTACAGACTTTTTCTCTTTCTATTATTTCCTAAACAATACAAATGTAACAACTATTTTCATAGCATCTACGTTGTATTAGGTATATGTAGGCAGGAGATGATTTAAAGTATACGATGATTTAAAGTACACAGGAGGATGTGCATGGGTTATATGCAAATACTATGCCATTTTATATCAGGGACTTCAGCAACTATGGATTTTGGTATCTAAAGGAGGTCCTAGAAGCAATCACCCACAGATACCAAGGGATGACTATACAATCAAGACTCTCCATTTGAATCAAATTGGCCTCAGTTCCTAAAAGTGTTCCCAGATTACAGGAAAGTACAACACACTTCCCATGTCCCTTCTTGCGCCAAATAACCAAAAGGGTCCTTACCTTAGGAAATGACTTTCTAAGTGGGATTCCAAACCTCTTGGGTTACATGAGAAACTACTTTATCTATGTATCTATTCATTTATTTGCTTATTTGTGTATTCATTTCCTTCACTCATTTTACTACAATGCAAGCTCAACAAGGTCACGTTTTTTCATCTAAAACAGTACCTAGCACATGGTAGATCATCAGTGAATATTTATACATTTTTTAACTAATCCATCCTTTCGTTTTTCAAATACTTTTTGAGTGCCTACCATGTGACAGATTCTCAATATCCAACATTAAAAGAAAATTCCACTGTAAATAAAATAAAATCACATCATGAGAAATCCTTACAATGGAAGAATCAGGCAATATTTATTCACTCTAAATCCAGTTGGCATTTAAAATAAGAAAAGCTAAAGAAGAATGGTAGGAGAAAATGTAGGTCAGTGTGGCACATATCCCAAAATGATATAACACAAAACAAAACTTTGGGTAAAAATTATACAGCCTAAGAGTGGATGTAACTATAAAAAGATAGTACCAGAGGTCACTGTGATGATTAAACAGTTCTGCATCTTGACGGTGGTGGTGGTGACACAAATCAACACATACGATAAAAGTGGATATAATTAAACACACACAAACACACAAGTGCATGTAAAACTGGAGAAATTGGAATAATGTTAATAGATAGGTAAAACTGGAGAAATTTGAAGGCCGGTAGATTGTACCAATATCAGTTTCCTCATGTGATATTGTACTTTAGTTATGCAAGATGTTACCAATTAGGGAAATGGTTGAAGGATATGAGAACCCTCTTTGTATTATTTCTCGCAGCAGCCTGACAATCCACAGGTATTTAGAAATATGTTAATAAAATAAAATTAAACAGCAGAATGCTTATCAAAACACTGGAACTGAGACAGATGCCCAATAATGACGTAAACCTATATGATAGTATATTGAGTAATTAAAAATAATACGATCCTATGTTTGCAACATAGAAGGTTGTTCACATTCACAAAAGAAGAGGGACTTGCAAATATGCAAGTACGGTCCAATTTTCTTTACAAAATAAGGAGCATTTGCAAAAGTATACACCAAAATGCCATCAGTGTCTCTCTCTCTCTCCATGTTAGGATCATGAGTAATTTTTTCATGTTGTTTCTCTATACTGCCTCTTTTTTCTTTTAAAATGAACAATATCACCTAACAAATATCTAAACAAATATCTATCTTTGGATGGGGTTCAGGTAAATTCTGTATAGCTCTGGAACAAAAACCAGGACAAATGGAAAGACATTTCAGTTCAACATAAGGACAAATGAGCTACCTGTAAGAGCCATGAAACATGAACCACCACCTTATGGGCCCATGGCCTGCCATGGGAATGGTGTTCACCAGGGCCTGGTGAATTCCTTATGAGTAATCCTGTGAATGGGAGACTGGCTTGTGCAGGCTGGGAGGTTGGACTCAGTTGCTTTCCCATTCTAAAACTGTGCCATTTGGTTTGCAACGAATTTAACAGATACAACCTCTTATTTCAAAGGCCCTTTTAGGTTTCAAAGCACTTTCACATGTGCTGGTTTATACTAATTTTAGTTTGCTACTTAAAAAAAGAAATCTTATCCCTATAAGAGTTCTATAGAGTAAGCAGGGCAGGTATTACCACCTCCATTTTACTGAAGAGAAAACTGAGGCAACCAGAGAGTGATGTTTAATGTTATGGGGTGAGACAGAAATGAGCTGTGAGATCACAGTTCCTTTCTCTTGACTCACAGCCCCACCCCTCTTCTCTCTAATACCACACAGCCTCTCCCTTCCCACCAGAGTTTGGAAACTGGGTAGACCTGACATAAAGATGCCTGTCTAAAGATGATGGGTGCCGGTTGAATGAAAAACCAACAATGCTTGGCACAGATGCTAACAACTCACCAACAACGATAATACCCATCTGACTGTTCCCACGAACTTACGTGGACTCGATCAATGTCAAGTAACCCGTGTGTCAATTCAGCTTAAACACTGTGATTGAACAAACCAGTGGCGAACTTGAACAGCCCAAGAGGCTGGTGCCTCTAGTTGAGGATCTCAGTCAATATACTTGCCCTGCATCTGAGTCCTCCCATAGTCCCAGGGCAGAAGCCCACAGGTTGGGCTTCTAGGCCAGTTAAATAGTGAATAGGGTCCATATCAGGCTTAATGAAGCAGGGCTTTGTTACTTTCACCAAAGGAATTAACACAGGAATTTTGTATTTATTTTGCAGTGGCAGCAGATTAAGCACTTCAGCAATAATGTGGCAATTCACCAAAAGAGGTCTTAGTTAGGTGCTATCTGAAACCATGAAGTTAAGTGGGAAAACATACACATGGAAAAAGTTTATATGTTTTAGAAAAATAAATCCAAATTTTAGATAAATGATACTCTTCACAAAGTATACTAAACAAAGGACATATTTTCATTGGCTGATAGTGCTATTTGCATACATATATCATTTTCTGTGTGCCAAGCCCTCTGCTGAGAACCCCTCCTCACAACCACTCCCATTCAAGTCATTACGGGAGGAAACTGGAAGTTTAGTGAGGTTAAGGGTATTTCTCCCAAGTCACACAGTCACCAGGTGGAAGCAACAGGATTCCACCCGGGGTCTGATGACTCACAAACCAGCATACTTCACCATTACTTGTTCTCTCAAAATGTTGAAAGTATATGCTCCTTTTATAAACAGGAAGTAATTAAAATTTCTTTATAATGGCATAATAAATCACTTCAGGAGATGGAGAGTTAACTTGAGAACAGTTGGAAAACAAGGAGAAAAACTAGGCTGGACTTGACACATAACACACAGGGAGGAAGAGGAGAGACAGGTGAACAGAAAATACGGGCTGATTGAATCAATGGACCCGTATTGCTAATGCACTAATACTAGCATTGGCTATTGTTAATAAATTATTTTTATTCTATACTACATTTATTATGGAAAGTAAAATGCAAAAATAAAAACATATGCTAAATTTTTCGAGGGTAAAACTAAGTCATAAGTTGAATTTCAGTATTTTTTTCTCCTTCATTCAAAAATCAAATCCAAAATGAAGGTGGAAGTATATGTAATTCCAAAATCTTTCTCTATTCTTGTATAAATCATAACATTCCACCTTGTTTTCTAGGAAATGAAGTTTTATTGGTCAATATCAGCAAGATGGAAGCCTTCTCAAATAAACCATTTTATGACCTTTGTATATAGATATTATAAAAAGACATAACTTTAGATTCTAACATGAAAACATTCATAAATGGACTTTCCATTTTGCATATTGCTGTTTCTTCAATTATTTAACACTACACTATACTTTTGGTCTTTCTCAGCTGAGTGTTTATACACATATTGACAGTTATAATTTTTCTGGGTGTCATTTAAATTCATACACATATTCCACAACTAATTACATAAGTTAATCTTTTAAACAACAGTAAATATTGGCAAACATCAAGATTTTATGTATGCTGTGCTTATAAACATGTATCCTTTCAACAGTGTTAATAAATTATTGATGAAGGTGATAATATCACAGATACTTAAAATACTTTTCTTCTTAGCTACACAAAATTCGGCCTCCAGTATTCAATCTAGTCACTCACTCAACAAACCATTGAGCACCTATCATATTCAAGACACTGTCGTAGGCAGCAAACAGTCACTGAGTACCTCCCATGTGCCTGGCACTGCCCTCAGCAGCATGATGACTACAGTGACTCAAACAGACACAAGTTCCAGTCTTAATGAGTTCACATAAATTCCTCGAGAAAATTAGATAGCAGAAATGGAGCTTGAGGTAGAAAACTAGTTTTGTCGTGGCCAGATGGCCTTAAGCAAATTATGTGAATCTCTCTGAGTCTCAGCTCCCTCAACTCTGAACCGAGTATAATAATACCTGTTTTTATTATATTATATTTGATTAGAAAAAAATGCTAGTTTATATGTGAAAAAAAAAAACCCTACTTATTCTTTGGTCTTGGAGAAACTGAGGTAGTTGATGAGGAATAAATGTTTTGTCCTCATTATTAAATCCTTCAAACTATTTCATTCCATGTTTTCCATGATCTAAGCTTTCTGCGTTTAATGCTAACCATGTGTAAGGCTTGCTGGGTCACCATAAGGTCACTTCCATACCTAGCCACCAATTTCAAAGTCTGTGTTACAGGCTTAAGATGCCGTAATTATGTATGTTTCCCCTTATTGTGGAGGGAAGTTCGATTTAAATTATAATTTAGTGATTATTTCATTTAAAAACACAGAGATGCTCCTTGTTGACTAGTTCTTTACAAACAGACCTATTGCAATTGATATTTATGAAAATCTCTCAGTAATTTTCTTTCCTATGTTGTTCCGTGATGATGCTCTTTCATTGTGAGAATGAGATAAGACTGAGGTGTAGGTGGGTGTGTCACAGGACCACAGGACAACCATTTCCCAGCACTCAGCCCCACGTCATTGATTAAATCAAAGGAAGTGATTAGTTCCAATCCAATCTCCCTGATTTAGCTTCCCAAGCCCCCACCCGGGTGGGGTGTGGCGGGGATGTGGGATTTCCAACCTATTTTTATAAGCCCAGCAAATCAGAGTTTCACTTTCTAAACAAAGAGGTGCCAACCTTGAGACTCTGCGAGAGCCAACACAAACCAGGCATTGTACACAAGTGAAAAGAATATAATTAGCAAAGTTATAGCCACAATTAGGAAATACCTCCTCAGAAAAGTTTCCAGTTTACTCTGAGCAGCGCTCAAATTACCATTGTGCTTAACGAAGCCTCCGTCTCTTGGCCGGCTCAGACCTTTCCAACAGATCTATGAATCCCAGCACCATCCACAAAACACAGACACCCAAAATCTAGAGCTGGATCTGTATTTTTTTCAATAACAGATGTGAGAAATGTGCAAACGGAGACACTAAAGTTACAATTAAAACATAAGAAACGTACTTTCAGAAATGACCAGGCAAGTGTGAGCTAAATTATTCTTTCTCTGAGCTCTTTCTTCATCTTCTCTAGCCCTTCCCCTTTCCCACTCTCAAGAGAGGCTAGAAGAGAAAGGCTACAAAAGCAACAATGGGTGCTCACTTCATCTCCAGGATCTCCTCCAGCTGTTTCCTCCTCTCAATCCGGAGGTTGGCCAAGTGCGCTTCTTTTTCGGCCAGGGACTGCTGTGTGGAGGCGAGGCGTGCTTTGGTGGCATCCAGTTCCTGTCTGGTCTTCTCCAGTGCATTCATCAGTTCCTCTATCTGAAAGGCACATGGAGCTCTGTGTGTTATTTCTCCTTCATTCAAGCACAAGACATCCCTTGCTAGCCTGTGTTCCAACAATAAACATAAAGGAATCATAGGGATCCTCGAACCAGGCCGCTGTGTCTTGGAGCCCTTTCTTTCTCTGTCATTGAAACTATGAGGATGCAAACACCTAAGAATGATTTAATAGACTCTGGGGAGTTGTGGGGAAAAGCTGGGAGGAGGTTGAGTAATAAAAGACTACACATTGGGTTCAGTGTATACTGCTCGGGTGATGGTTGCACCAAAATCTCACAAATCACCACTAAAGAGCTTACTCATGTAACTAAATATCACCTGTTCCCCCAAAACCTATGGAAATAAAAAATTAAAACAAAACAGAGCAAAAATCCTTAAAAAAATGTTTCAAACACAAGAAATGTCCAAATTTCTCCAAGGTCCTTGTTCAATTGGATTGTCCAATAACCTTCATAAAAACTACTTAATGTATTTATTAGAATTGGGGGTGAATGGCTTGACCCAGTTTCAACCTCTGTTTGGCAAAAGTCTCAGATACTTCCTCACCACTGAAGGAAGGCAACACTCAAAAGGCATTTTGCCCAGCACAATATACGTTTGTGTGTAGGCCCCAGAGTACTTTGACAGGAAGTTAATCTGCGTGCTTCAAATTCGGTCACATTTTAACCTATCAAAACTGTGTTTGGTAAAAGCTATTCGATGTCCAGGGAGCCTCAAGAGTCCCTCTCACCTCACCTCCCAGCCTTACATTCAGGAAGCAAGGTTTGGCCAAAGGTAAACAGAATTTCAGCCACAAAAGGTTCAAGTTTGGTTTGCCCCTGAAGTTTGAGAGGGTTCTAAACTTGAAATAAATGACATGTAACTTTTATAGGGTGCTAATACACCGTAGAAATAAGCCAGACTATCAAATATCCAGGGTTTTCAGCCAGGTCCCAAAAAATGAGACCCGGGAGCCCTGAGGCAAAGCCTTATCCTCCCCAAACCTTTGGGGACTTTTAAAAGGTAACACACAACAAAAAAGGCTGGTGTTTATGGTTCTGTTCCAAAGACTTCCGTGGAGCAAGCTGGTAAAATGCCATCCCTTGCACAGATGTAGGCTGTGTCCACCCTGCTGATCCAAAATCATGATTCCAGGAAGTTTCTAGATTCGAGTTGATGTTTGGCTTTCTAAAACACCCCTTCCAGCTGAACTTGGCAGAATAGGCTCATCCATCACTAAAGTCAACAGAACGCCCTTCAAAATGTGTCAATGACATGTTAAGTTTCAATTCATAAAGACTTTCTACACAATTTCTGCAGTTTTACATGGAATTTATTCAGAATAAGCATTATAGTTTACATCCAAGGTAAATTACATACTTTTAAGATTTAGAAAACCCTTCATTTTGCCTGATAAAAAGAGGAAATTTAATGATCATGTAATTTAAATCAAAGCCAAAACCAAAAAGAGTTTAAAAAGCAAGGAATATAAAGAACAACCTATGAAAGTGACAAAACCACCCCTATTTAACTGTAAATTGCATTATTCTTTAACTTTATAAATCTATACAGTTTAAAAAGTATTAATAAACTTTTTAGTTTCTCATATAAGCTCACAGGACATCACAAACATGACTAGAAACCCAAAGCAATATGTGATGAAGTTAAAGCAGAGTTTTAAGTTTTCCTCCCTTTTTCTATTTTTGATACACTCAATAGCAGTGACCCCCAAAATCTCAGAATTATGATCATTCCATATGCCAATTCAGATAGTCTGCCTGACCCTCCATATGAGATGGTCTGTGTCCTCATGATTCCTTTTCTGTCATAAATCGTTCTTTATTTCAAACATAATATTGATTTCAGAGGAGTGGGAGGTCTCCATTATTTTCATTTGTTCAATCTCTCTCATTCATCGAAGCTGACCTATCTGCAATCTGTAGACACGGAGCTATTCAGCTGGGTTTCGAAGTCTTAGGTCACCCGCCACCGGACCACTTAGGGCAAACACTAGCTAGTTCTACATTAATCCAACTTTAAATGACACTTTAGCCTAATGATTTCAGGCTGCTGTAGCCATTTCAGCAACAAGCACATGGAGAAACCTGGACACCTGGGAGACATAATCCAGAGTTGTAAGTGATGGAGATGCCACTGGCCTCCAACATCAGTAACTGCTAGTATCAGATGAGACGAAACTGCTCCTCTCAACACCTTGGAAGCAGAGTTTTAAAATAAGTTCCCAGGCCAAGCTCCTCACTTTTCCTAATTTGAGTGGCCCTGGACAGTGAGTATTGTACACTGAGGACCATGTGGGGCACTGGCCTCAGAATACATCCTTCTAGTCTTAGCATGACCACTGTTTCTCTCTGTAACTTTTTGCAAACAATCATTTTACCCTTGGAATCTCAGTTTCCTAGATGATGCCCATGGGTTCTTCCTGTGTTTAATATTCTAGAGACCTGAAAGCTGTTTCCTTTGCTGCCAAAACAAGAGCCTTAGAAAGCAAAAAATATGTCCCCTGGTGTGGTGATCATTACAGTGGTTTCACAATATCCTAGTTCCCTTCCTTACAGGCACGTGGTAGGACCACACTTCCCCTCGCCCTTCGAATTGGCTGTGGCTTTGGCCAATTAAAACCACTGTCATTTCCAGGTAGAAACATTTAAGTGGTAGTGTTCAACTCCAGCGTTACCCTTTCCCTGCCATGGTGACCGTGGAAGCAAGTTTCAGACGACATCATTTTCAGCCTGAGTCCCCGAGTGACCACAATGAAGCCCAGGGCAAACCCACATCACATAGGCAAAATATAAACCTTGTTGTGCTTCCCCACTGAGATTGGGGGTGGTTACTCCCAACATAACCTGGCCTATCTTCACTGGTGAACTGTCTGGTTCTTTTTTTTTCTTCTTTTTTTTGAGACAGAGTCTTGCTCTGTCACCAGGCTAAAGTGCAGTGGTATGATCTCGGCTCACTGCAATCTCTGCCTCCTGGGTTCAAGCGATTCTCCTGCCTCAGCCTCCCGAGTAGCTGGGATTATAGGCGCATGCCACCACACCCAGCTAATTTTTGTATTTTTAGTAGAGACGGGGTTTCACCATGTTGACCAGGATGGTCTCAATCTCCTGAACTCGTGATCCACCCGCCTTGGTCTCCCAAAGTGCTGGGATTACAGGCGTGAGCCAACTGCCTGATTCTTATCAAGTTCTCTGTGCCTGCCTCCATCTCCCCACCACAGTCATCTCTCATCTAGAGGAAAGTGCTTGTTATTCTTGCTGTCACATGGTATTTCTACTCTTGCAGGCCACAAGTAACTCCCTTCTTGCCAAATGTCTTTTCTTAATGTGTAGTTTGCATAGCTAAACACATCCCCAAGTCTCTATCCCTTCTTTGAAATACCATTTTAACTGATTGATTGTATATATGTAGTTTGTGTCTTCATCACCAGATTAGAACCATGGTATTATTATGGTGTGAGTGAGATGAGCTCCTCATCTTTCTCCGCTTCCATTTCCTCATCCACATTTACCTCAACAGGTAAATAGGGAACCCTATTGCTTGCCTATCAGATGATTGTGGGCACATTAAGTGAGATGATGTAGCCCATAAGGCATTTATTCCTCTTCTTCTGATATCAAGAAATTAATTTTTTTTCTGATAATAAGAATAAAGTGTGGCCAGGCACAGTGGCTCATACCTGTAATCCCAACACTTTGGGAGGCCAGGGCCAGTGGATCACTTGATCACAAATGGTGACCCCAGGAGTTTGAGACCAGGCTGGGCAACATGGCAAAACTCCATCCCTACAAAAAGTACAAAAAAAAATGTAGCCAGGTGTGGTGATATGCACCTATAGTCCCAGTTACCCTAGGGGGCTGAGGCAAGGGGATCACCTGAGCCTGGGAGGTCAAAACTGCAATGAGCTGTATTATGCCACTGCACTCCAGGCTGGGTGACAAAGTGAGATCCTGTCTCAAAGAAAAAAAAAAGAATAAAGTATATTCATTGTAAAAAATATGAAAGATCCAGGTATGAAAATGGATGAAATCTTTCTTCTTAAAATTAAATAATAACATCATTTTTAGTTAAGATTCTCCCAAATCCCACCACCTAGAGGTAAACATTATAAACATTGTTATAATTTCTCTATATATTTGTGTATACATAATTGAGATGCTACATATAAATATATACATAAGTTTGTATATAACTGATAAATGATAAGCATTTTTCTTTTGTAATTAAATTGTCTTTTAGAAATACAATTTTAATGTGTGAGCAGTGATCTATCCACTCCTCATCTTCCTGAAACTGATGCTTCTCTTAGTGTTATGGTCTGAAAGTTTATGTACCCCCACAATTCATATGTTGAAATCCTAACCCCCAAGATGATAGCATTAAGGGGTGAGGACTTTGGGAAGTGATTAGGTCATGGGGGCAGAGCCCTCCTATATGGGATTAGTGACCTTATGAAAGAAGCCTAAGGGAGTCTGTATATTCCCTTTCACCATGTAGGGAAACAGCAAGATGTCAGCAGTTTGCAACCCAGGAGAGGGCCCTCACCAGAATCTGACCATGCTGGCACCTTGGTCTTAGACTTCCTAGCCTCCAGAATGTGAGAAATACATTTCTGTTATGTATAAGCCACCTACTCTATGGTATTTTGTTAGAGTAGACCAAATGGACTAAGACACTTATGAACCTGTTCCCCTGTTTATTTTGCAAATTACTCATCTTCCTGCAGCCCATAACTGGGTCTTTCTCCTTGTGACTCCGTCCTAGAGGCATTTCCACCATCCACATAGAAATACAGGGGATGCATTGAGGTCTGTCTCCACAGTTCTCACCTCAGTGTAGATACCTCTCCAAACCTTATCTCCTTTTTCCTCACTTGACCTCTTTCACATGTACCTAACCACCTGTTGATCACTTCCATCTGGATGTCCTAATATTGCTTTAAACTGAGGATGACCAAAATCCAACTCTTGATCCATGTACACCTGCCTAACCCAAACCCCTATCACCTGTCCTCACCCTCCCAACTTGCCGCTCCCTAACACATCCACCATTTTGGTCCAAGGCCCTGACCTTTTCTCAGTCATTCATGTTTAAGACCTCAGAGCCACATTTATCTTCTCCTTCCTCTTTTACTTTCCATTCATCACCAACTCCTAGAGTTCTATTTTGGAAATATTTCTTGAATCCATCATTCCCTTCTATCATTACTTTTGATACCCCAAGCTCAGGTCGCTTCCCCTCCCACATGTATAACAAGGTTGAACATAATTAGGCATGCATACATATATGTATATATATGTGGGCTTTCACATGTGTGCACATATGCTCATGTGTGTATCCCTAGCCTCTGTCTCTACCCTTACCCCTAAGTGAGGACATGGCTTTGCCCGATCATCTGTAACAATAGTGCTTCTAGTATTATATGAAGTAATGATTATAGAGCTCTTAGTGCTGAGCCTGGCAAAGATGAAAACACTTAGTATATTCTTAACACAAGAGGCAGAGCAGCATAGTGACTTAGAAACATAATTCAGGAGCTAGACTGCCACTTACTAGATGTATAAATTCACTCTAAGTGAATTACAACTTTTTTCCCCAGGTGGAAAAATTGATTTCATGTAAGAAAAATAAAATAGTATTTACATTTAATAAATAATATTCAATAAGGACTATTACAAAATTATAGAAATAAACTGTTTACCTTCATGAAAGAATATAGACAAAATTTTCTAAGTTTCTCAACTAAACTCAGAGGCAAAATTTGCTTTAAATATGTATTAATTATTACCATTGCTATGTGAAAATTAGGTTATAGTAATTTTTACTCAAATTATATTAAAATGCCCAGAATATGGATTATGTGGCGACAATATAAGAATAGAATTGACTTTTTAAAAAATGTTAGCTTTAGGGGCTACATATGCATGTTTGTTACATAGGTATATTGCATGTGGGAATTGGGCTTCTATGTGTACCCATCACCCAAATATTGAACATTATACCAACAGGTATTTCTTCAGACTTCATCTCCCTTCTTCCCTCCCCGCTTTATACAAAAGAAGGAAATCAGGTCCTTTGCAGCAACAAGGATGGAGCTGGAGGCCATTATCCTACACGAACTAACTCAGAAGGAGAAAATCAAGTACCACATGTTCTCACATGTAAGTGGCAGCTAAACAATGAATTACAAAACTCTGAGCCTCAAGTACCTCTTGTGAAATGGAGCTAATAACATAACTTAGCTCAAAGGGTTTTTATGATGATTAAATGGGTTCACATGGGCAACGCTCTCAGCACAATGCCTAATACTCAGTAGTGCCACAGAAGTGTCAGCTCTTATTAATGCAGTGCCCAGTCAGTATTCAGCCCATCTATGTCTGTGTATTGCTCCATTCACCAATGCTCAGCCACACATACACATGCACATATACCCCTGGACTGCCCTACATTCACTCCTCTGCTTACCAAAACTGTCCATTCTTTAAGGCCCTGTCTACATCTGACCTCCTTCACAGCTTGCAGTGATCAAAAGCTGGAGCTCTAGAAGCAGTCAGATCTGGGTCAAGTTTTGGTTCCACCTATAAGATCTTTGACCTTAGGCCAATCTTAACCCAATGTTTCCTAAACTTTGCTGCATGTTAGAATCCCTTGGGAAGCTTTTAAAAATGTTGATGCCGTGGTCACACTGCTCCTAATTAAATCAAAATATTTGAGGGTGGGAGCCAGGCATCTGTATTTTATTAAAGATCCAGGTGATTCCAAAGTGCAGCCAAGTCTGGGAACCCTAGACATTACTGACCTCTCTAAGCCTACAGATCTTCCCCTATGAAGTGGAGAGGGGGCAGAAGCAGCCACACAGGATTGACATAAGCGTAAAGTGAAATAATGCATGGCAAGTACCCTGCCTAATACCCTGGAAGGCGCCAGCACATGCCCATTCCTAGCCACACTACTTTCACCCAACCTGAGTGCCTTCAGTTTTCATTGCCTGCACCCATTCTGCACAATACTTATGCTTAGTTGCTATAGTACAACTGGATTACAATCCCTGGAGGGCAGAGACTGTATCACCATCTTCTTTGGAAGTCCCTTCAGCACCTGACACAGCACCAGTATCCACACTCAATAAATACCTGTGCAATGGGAGGAAGGGGAGCACAAAGATGTGATTCTGAAACACCCTCCTTTGACCCACTTAGTGCAATGATGGATGAAGTGTTAAGTCCAAACTTGATACTTTCCTACCCCATAAATCAGTGGTCCCTTCGCCATCCTCAACAAATGCCCTTCAAGTTCTTGCTCTCTGTTTGCTTCAAGCACCTTCTCTTTGCTATGGGGATGAGGGGGCTCAGTTACTTGGCTCCTGAAAGGATGGAGGCCCTGTGTTCGCTGCCACCTCAGCAGCTGCCTGGAGAACCCAGGAACCTGTGAGTTTCACAGAGACACAAAAAAGATGTCTCAGGTTCTGCGCTGGCACAGAAGCATGTGGCTTTTAGTCCTGCTATGCATTCCACAGGCTCTGTCCTGGGACCTGGAAGATACACACTCCCTTCCTTCATTCCACCACCTCGCTGGGCATCTCCCACATGCCATGCACTCTGCTGGACACTAGCCACAGGTCTGTCTTCAGAAGGGTTTCCACAGGGAAGTTGGAAATCAACAAATTACTTAATCACAATTGTGATTTTAAAGAAAAGTAATGGGGTGATGCAAAAGAGTAAAACAACAGCCCATCCTGCACTAGGCACTGTGGCTGGCCTCCCTAAGGCAGGCAACTGGAGTAGCCTGGGGAAGTGCAGGTGGTAGCCCTTGCTGGAGGAGGCCCCGTGGTCCCATTCTTTAGAAAAATGCTAGTTGGAGAATCACAGTAATTAAGAGACAATAAAAGCTTTTGACAGTCCAGCAGGAAAGCAACCCACTTGTCTCTATTTAACACAGCATGTGCTTCTTCTAGAAGTACATCTATTAGTAATTCACCAGACAATAATATTTCCTGTGGAAAAAAGTTTTAGAAAAGGTGTTTAATTGCTAAAATGTCATTTTCAGTGAAAATAGGATTCCAAGCCACCTCAGAAGTCTTCTAGAATATTCCAGATGTTTCACTTAAAATAATTTCCTAAAAGGTCCTCAAATGTGGCAAGACTGGAATTCTGATTTTATATCTAAGATTACATTTTTAAAATACATTGGCTTGGTGTTACATATCTAGAACATAATAAAGGTTTCTTCAAGCTAGATGTTGATTTGGCCTCATCAGTTACAAAAAAAGAAAAACAACCCTGAATAATTGTGTGCCATTTCTGATTGTATTAGTCATTCTATGTTGCAGATCATTAAAACTCTCTTTTAAAATAGTTGTTACCAGGAAATATTCAACTGTATTTGACTAATTCATAACTGTTCACTTTCAGAATAATGAAGTCATCACCTGGCTTTTTAAAACGTCCAGTGTTTACGCATGGCTCTGGAGAAATCATCGGATCTTTTAAAGTGAACAGTGGAGCCTTAAAACAATAAAATAAAAAACCCGTTTAAGACCTTAAATCATTAACATGTGTCGACTTCAACTTACACATACATTTGTGTTGTTTAACTAAATATTTGAAAACCAGCCTCTCTCTCAGTTATCTGCCAGGACCCCACTCCAGGTTCCATGCATCTCTTTCTGACGCGTGGCAGCTTCCTGTGCTTTTCAAGAGGCTTGCTTGGCAAGAGCTGATCCTCAAATATTTTGATAAAGCTATTTTTCCCCTTAAATTATATGTCAGCATGGAGTTGGTGTGTATTTTGTGTTAATGATTTGGAATCTTTAAAGCTATATTTTAAAAACAGACAGGCTCTTCTGAGTTAGGCTCCACCATCCATCCTGGTTTCCTGTCTTCATTCCATCCTGAGTGCAAGAGGATGGTAGTTTTCAGTTTGCACCATAACACAGAGCCAATGAAACCCCCACATCCCAGGTTGCAGCAAATCTGGAATGTGAATTGGTCCTGTGGGAATAGCTGGACTTGGCCCAGCTCAACTCTGGGCACAGAAGGTCACCCTGAGATCAAAAAGTGAAGATAAACGCTTAAACCCCCTCCTCAGCAGCAGCAACTTTTCTGACAGTGATGCTGGAGGCTGAAGGATCTGTTAAAACAAGGACTTCTAATCTTATTTTTCCAATTACCCTTATCTGACATTTCTATCTCTTCCTCCCTCCCACCTCCCCACTGCAGCCTTAGAGTGACACCTTTTGGAAAAGGTTGAAACTGAAAATCCCCAGACTGCTTTCGGCCTGGACCTGACCATCCTTAAGACTGTGTTTGTAATTTGTTTTCTTCTCACTGAAGTTTAAGCATCAAGGAGCTTTGCTTACATTGGCTGCCTCTGATCCTTCTCCTGCAAACAAGTGCTCACATCAAGAACATTAGTTTGGGCTCAAACTCTTTTGATTTTTACAACATTTTACATTCTGCCTTTCCTCTTCTCTTCCCAGGCTTATTAACAAAACTTCACACCACAGTAAGAGGAGGATAGAGAAGAAATGTGCAAAAATACATACATCTGACTTAAGAGTCTGTTAAATGAGAAAGTGTCAGAATACAAATGAATGACACTTTCTCCAAAATCCCCTTGAGCACTCTTCATTCCAGATGGGATTGGGCGCAGTGGAACTTCCTGGAGAAAAAGGCTGTGGGGATGTGCTTCTGGATATGTAGTGTAGGTATATCTCGAGCAACTGGGAGGCTTTATTATACATTTGTCACAGTTCTGCAGCGTGGCAAAGAGATGGCCTTCTCTCTAACAGCCTGCGACACTCTTGAGAGGCAGTATAGACATAGTAAAGGATGTGGACTCTGAAGTCAGAAAGCTTAGGTCCCCATCAGGCCCCAGCTACATGCTGACGGCATGATTTTAGGAAAGGAGCTTGACCTCTATGTACGTCAGTTTCCTCTTCAGCAAAATGTGAATAATAACTGCACCTTCCGGAGACCTTGTGAGGAATACGGGCACTACAAAAGTAACACGCTTGGCACATAGTAAGCATGCAACCACCCGAGATTGTCATTAACAGTGGTATTAGCTTAAACACTAGTACTTAATTTTCAGCCTATAAGAGGATACATAAGCAAGACAACGGGTTGGATTTCCTATTTTTTTTACATTTTCCAAAATATGCATCACATTTTTCATCTTCAATGGAAAGGTGAAAATTTTCACCACAAAACATGCTTTGTAACAAACCAAATTAATCATATACAAAACATGCATTGTTCATATTTTAATCTTACTTAGGCTAAATTCCAAACATAAAGATGAAGGAACTGGAGAAGAAAATAGAGAAGCATTGTCCAATAGAACTTCCTGCAATGCTGGCAATGTTGTAACTTGTTCTGCCCAATATGTATGCCACTAACTACATGTGGCATTTCCAATGTGTCTGGTGCAAACCAGGAAATGAATTCTTTTTAATTTAACATTAATTAAAATTTAAATGTAAATAGTCACAGGTCTATTGGCTACTGCATTAGAAAGTGTAATATCAGAACATCTCATTTTCACAGCTTTGTTGTCCAATGGTGATGTTCAGAAATTATCTCAGTCTTTGTGGAACATTTACCTTTTTTGGTCATAGGAAAAAAACATTTCAATTCTTTTAAATTCAGTATAAAGAATGAATTACTATTTGATCCAGTGGTTTTACTTTCTGGATTTATTCTAAGGATATATAATAAGGGATTTTCCCAGAGAGGAATTTACTCTAAGAATATAATAAACATATTCATCACAATGTTATTTATAAAAATCAGAATAAAAGCTTGTATGTGTATGGATATATTTACATATATACACCCAATACATACATATACAAACATATATATGTATACATATCTTCAAAAAAATTAGTTACAAAAATTACGGAGTACGTGTATGTGAGTGTGTGTATGAGAGAGAGAGTGTGTGTGTGTGTGCGTGTGTGTGTGTGTGGTTTAAAAGTGTTACAAAGAAATTAAATAATAAATTACGGGCACCATATTGTTGAGATGTTGGTCAGATATTTAACACTAAGCAAAAAGATTTAACATAAAGGAAAGATGCTCATGAAATCTCAAGTGAGGAAAGCAGGTGGTAAACAGTAAATACAATACAATCTCAACTATGTGTTGGGATTTTTTGTATATTCGTAGGAAAAACAAAAAGAGGGAAATGTATCAAACTATTCACGATGGCTTTGCTTCCAGGTTTAGGGATTTCATATTCATTATATATTTCTTTGTACTTATTGATAAAAATATATATTACAAATGTTTACAAAAAGAGCAATTAAACCAATTTCAACTAAGAAAGATCTGCCTAGAAAATATTTCTGATCCCACAGAAAAAAACAGTTGCAGGTAAACCATAGCCTCTAAAGGAGAGGTACGAAGCAGGCCTCCAGAAAAAGATGGGCCCTCTGGCAGCAGTTACAATGGCAGCTAACTTTAGCCAAAAGCACCTTAAGACGGGCTACTCTTTAAGGCAGTGGTACTTTGGTTCTGAGAGTCCCTTCGATTATACTGGTTATAATCCGGTTCACTAGGGAGAGCCCAAGTGTTAGTGACTCTAGAGCTGTCACCAGTAATTCCTGCCACCTCCACCCTGCCCCACAATGCACTTTACTCATTTCACCTTGTTCTCTAATAAAGTTCCTATGGGTTTTGGAAGTCCAATGTGTTCATTTTCTCTCTTGTTTTGTTGGTGCTTGTTTAGCTTTGTCTGATTTTGTTATTATCATTTTGTTTCCACAGCACTCAAAGTAAGCTGTGAGGCCCTAGAAAATCAAAACCATTTGTCTAGGCTATTTGGCCATCTCCATTAGCAGAGTCTGTTCACTCTCATTCAACAAATCAGGGTGGTGTTCTCAAACAAACCCACTTTCTTATAATGCAAGGATCAGTGCTGGGGCAATTCCGAGGAAGGAGAAGAAAATGGGGTTCCTTTACTTTGAGTTCCCCTACTGACTTGGCTCTGGAAGAGACACCTACTGATGATGACAAATTTCAATCAGCTCAAATCAAGCCTGACTCCAAGCCTGATATCTCTGGATCCTTGCATCACAAGATCTACCTTGAGCAATAGGAAGTGGCTTCCCTGTATGTCACCTTGTTCTTTTAAGCACATGGAATCCAATGCACCCTTGCATCCTCCACCTGGCACAGCCTCTTCTCAAACACACAGTAGATAGTCAACAGATGTGGGAGGGAGGTTGGGAGGGAGAAAAGAAGAGAAGGAGCCATACTGTAGAAAGATAATCTTTACTGGCGATTTAGATAATATCCTATTTGATTCTCACATATTCCCAAAGAAGCAGACCATTTAAATGATGGATAACTTAAGCTCAGAAAGAGTAAAGGATTTTCAGGTGGTTTACTTTTTACCAGGATCTGAGACTGATTGTTGAATACAAATATAATAGGAGAATTGTTAGAGAGGACTCTACTGAGAGGCTCTGGGAGGAAACCCTGGACCACAAGACCCTCAAGGGCAAGAAAATCCCTGGTTCATTTTCTATCACATAGTCAGCACCCACAAATGCATGGATGAACATAAATTAGTGATGGATCTTGGGTCCCTTTTGTTTCACTGGAGTAGAATAGTCATTATCTGTTTTGATCCCAGCACGGTTCCAAAATGTCTTAGTTGACTTTTGTATTCTATTTAAGTTTTCCATTATTATACAATAAATTATCATAGGCTTGGTTCCTCATAGTTCTACAGGTCAGAAGTCTAGGCAAGGTGTGACTGGGTTCTCCAATCAGAGTCTCATAAGGTTGCCATCTTATGGCAGTCTACTTTCTCATCTGGAGCTCAGGGTCCTCTTCCAAGCTCATAGAGTGGAAAGATTATTCAATTCCTTGCAGATGTGGGTCTGAGGTCACCTTGTCATGTCCAGCTCATAGAGGCCACCTGTATTATTTGCCACACTGTCCCCTCAAATCTTTAAAGCTAGCAAAAGGAGAATCTCCCTCACATCAAATCCATCTCATGCTTTAACTCTCCTTCTTCAGTAAAAGCGCAGCACCATTTAAGGGCTCACCTTAAGGATTAATTAAGTCAGGCCCACCAAAGATGATGTCCCTTTCTTAAAGTCAACTGTGCCAAATAACACACTTAATCATGTGAGTGACATCCCATCACATCCACAGTCACTATCCATAAGGTCGATGAGGCCATTCCCACACTCCGAAGGAAGAATCCCTCCACAAAGCATACCATAGCTTTGAAGACTTCAGCAGATAATTTTCATGTTGTAAATGCCATTTAGTCCCAAGGATGACTACACACTAGGTGAAGCAACATTCAAATCAATGACTTGATACTGACTGAATCAGGAAATGAAACTGACTTTCTTAAGAGTCATGTGATAAAAAGGTCATAATTGTGTTCCCTTTTTATAAAACAAACCGTCACACACAAACAGAGACACATACATTTTAAGTGTCATGTTCAGCAATAGCTACCAGTGCATCTTTTGCTAATCCATAGATACCACCAGCAGGTACTGGTTTCCTTATTATTATAATCCAGGTAAGTAAAAAAAATCACAGTAAAGCTTTATCATCCTCCAACTAAATATATCCTCCAGACTGCTGGCTTGGTTAGCTCTTCAGTGGGAGGAAAGCAAAAACCAGACATAATGTGCCAGAATGAAGTCTTCTGCTTCAATTTCTCCTTTATTTAAAACATTTTATAGGGGCTTTATGTTGACCCTATTGCTTCAGGAGAAGGAAATCCTCCCAAATGCGTCCCTAGGGCACAGCATCCCCCACAGTGACTTGGCTCCCTCCTCTCAGCGATTACTGCGACATGGAAAAAATTCTTAATTGGTTAACCTTGGGAAAATCACTTCATACAGGGAAGACTCAGAACAAAGAACGCCCACCCAAACAGTCAGTTCTCCCCACGTACAAAGCTCCTGGTGAGGAGTATGAGAGGCACCGCATGAGCAAGGCTGACCAACAGAACTTAGCTGCATTTTAAAGCTGAATAGAGGGTTCCTATACTTTCCTTCCACCTCCAAATGGAGTAAGTACTTACGCAACCACAACAGCAGATCACTAAACCTTGCTGCTCAGCATCCTCCTTGTACCCCAGGAAAGGAGACTGCTTTCTGGCTGTCCAGCTGAACTAATGAGAGTGGGGGTTTTGACACTGGGCTCCCAGTACCAGTTACTCTGCTTCTCACCTGGCTCCACAACAGAAATTATCCCCTAGCCCCTGCCAGGGGCTATGTATTGGTCCCAAGGGAGCCTGGCAGAGAGTAGGTGGATGGCAAAGGTCAAATTCAGCCCACTCCTATAAAAACAACCAAAGTACACATCCTGCTGTGCATAATTTTCATGCTTAAAATCAGCAACTTTTGTCTTTCTGGATTATCTTGATTCATGGAAACATTTACTGTTTATCTGGGCAGAAACAAAACATACTCAAAACTTAATGTGTGACACTTTCACAACTGGGATGAAAAGCTATCTGCCAGATTGTACCATTTATATTCACATATTAAACTCCAAGCTTCACCAAATATCTGTACCACGCTTTGGAAATAGACATCTATGTTTTCCCCCCAAGGACACATTTTCTACGATGTATGTCTTTATATTTTCAAAATAAGTGATTTTTCCCTAGCAGCTCTTCTCTGATTAAAAAAAAAAAAATCACCATTTTCATTATCAATATGAGATTATAGTCTAGTCTCCTAGACAGTGATTAAACATAACTCTGCATCAAATGTAACTCTGGTATCAAATAGTCTCAAGACAAATAAAAGTGCAAACATTGGATTCCTTGCTTTTTAAATGCCAAATGTTCACTCAAGGATCTGACTGTTTCAGCTGGGACTTTTTCTTTCTTGTACAGCTTCTAAAATATTTAAATTGCTTTGTTTAAAAATGTTTCTTATTTTTCCTCTCATTTCTTCAAGAATGTATAGCTATAATAAAACCATGATACCCAGAGTTCAAGAGGAAAAACAGCCTCAATATTTAAAAATAATAATTATACATATATTGAAATGAACACCCCATTTTGATGGGTCACATTCAGAAACCTTAAAGGCGCCTCTATCTGGGTAATAGTTCCTTTTGGACTACAAACAATTAGGCTGTGTAATTTTGTGCTGAATCCCTTCAGATAACTGTGTGCGCACAGCCAGGCCACTTTCTCACTGGCGTGGAGGCCAGGGCTGTCAGGCCCACTCCTCTGGTTAATGTCAGTAGCACTATGTATAAAAGGTGACTCCAGTGTGTACAAATGTTGATCTTTAGAGAAGTCATGCCTAGACTCACACACACATCCACTCTTTCGCCCACTAGGTCAACAGCGGGAACAGAGGGCAGCCCAGGAAGGGACTTGCCAAGAGCAGAGGCTTATTTGTTAGGTTACATAGCCCTCAGGGACTTTCTTGCCTGAGATTAATCCATAATCCTGTTTCGTGTTTAAAAATTCAGGTTCTAAAAGCCTTGCCTATAAGACATTTTCAGAGGTGATGGAGAAATGTTCTCATGTACAGCAACAAATTAAGTGCCAGTGCAAGTGAGCACTGACAAGAAAGGAACTGTGTGGAATAGGTGGCACGACATTTTTGCCCTCATCCAAAATCATTTCTTTAAAGCTTCAAAATGGATACAGATCATATTTTAATGGCTAGAGTACCTGTAGGTAAAAATAGAATAAACACACACACACACAAGTTGAAACCATCTATGGCTTTTCTGATTGCTGTACAAGTAAAGCAAAATCAAGATGCCCCCTGATCGAAAATACAGCAGAGGTTCTGAAGAAATATAATATTCGCTGATGTGACTTCCAAACTAAATTTCATCTGAATACCAAATAGTAAGAAAGCCTTCATCTCAGCTTTGAACAATCCTATTTTTATTACATCAAAATTGTTTCTTCCCTTGCCAACCTCATTCTACCCCTTTTTGCTACAAACTTAATGTCCAGAAAGCTTCCTTTTACAACTCTAGCAGACCCAACCAAAAAAGGCAGGAATTCCTAATGCTGCAGAAACCATCATGAACATGTTCTCATCTGGATGAGTCTAATAAAGTATAACTCACTCCAACTCTTCAGTGAAGAAAGAGTCTGGGGGGAACACATTTCTGAACTCGATGGCCATGTGAACTCCTCAACACCCCAGACCACTGAGGTGTGGACAGAGCCAGCTGGCCTCGTGGCATCTTTTCCTTCAATTTAGAGAGAAAGAAAAGCATGACAGTTAATAATCCACATTGCCATTTCAATGTGTGACTCAGCCCATGTTGACAGTCATTCCTGCTAAGGTTTAACTTACAATGTTTGGCAACAGAGCTGACCTTTTAAAAGCCAAAGATGAGCATGGGAAGAGCATTTTCTCCCCGGACGCAACTTCTCTAGTCTAACAAAAGCAGCTCCAGTTTCCAAATATGAACAAAAAAGGAGACAAATCACCAAGCTTGTTGCCTATGTCTTGATGTGTTGCACATTCTTCTTTTTGAGACAGAGTCTCACTCTGTTGCCCAGGCTGCAGTGCAGTGGCACAATATTGGCTCACTGCAACCTCTGCCTCCTGGGTTCAAGCAATTCTCCTGCCTCAGCCTCCTGAGTAGCTAGGACTACAGGCATGCACCACCACGCCCAGCTAAGTTTTGTATTTTTAGTAGAGATGGGGCTTCACCATGTTGGCCAGGTTGGTCTTGAACTCCTGACCTCAAGCAATCTGCCCACCTCGGCCTCCCAAAGTGCTGGGATTACAGGCGTGAGCCACCACATCTGGCCACAAGTTATTCTTTTTACTTTTTTTATGGACCTTACAGTTTGGAGTAGTGGTGGTGGTGGTGGTGGTGGTGGTGGGTGTGCAGCATCCCTCCTGCCCCCTCCCTCCATAGGCCCTAGCACACGCTCTTCCACTTAGCAATAACTCTGAGGGTAAGTCACCATTTGTATAGGCAGAGGAAGCCAAAACCCTACAACAGAGCAGACTAAGGAATTTTCACACCTATAAGCATTGACTTCCAAAATCAAAATACAATTTTGAAAGAGGCAGTATAGTTTCTATTGCCTTGCAAATAAGACCCCAACTCCTTCCTGCAGCTGACAAGGGCCCTGTATTGTCAAGCCCCCTACTCAACTATACCCCACGCAACCCTGGTCCATGTAGAATCTGTTCTTTCTTACCATGCCTTGTTTCCAACCCCCTCCTCCCAAACTCTTCAAATAGCAGGCATCTTCTCAACTGTCAGGTCTTGGCATAAATGTCACCACCTCCCAAAGGCCCTTCTGAATTCCTTTAGATAAAGGAGCTGCCTGCCTCCCACCTGTCCCTGGTATTCTTCATCTCAGCTCCAAGTTGGTTTTCCTCATAGCATGTGTCACAATTTTAAATGACTTTACTTAAGAATCTCCTTCTACGTACCTTCCCATTTCCTTCACAAGGCTTTTTGCTCCATGTCTATCTTACTCTTCCTGTATTTGTAATACCCATCCTGAGGCCTGGCACATGGTTGACACTTAGTAAGTACTCAACTGACTCATAATTAGAATTAGCAAAAATCATAACTGATGTTTATGCCAGTGGTTGCCAAAGTGGGGGCAGGGGATTCCCCAACCAGCAGCAGCAGCCTCACCTGGAAATTTGTTTGAATGTACATTCTCAGCATCCTCCCATCCCATGTTTCTGCCTATTGAATCAGAAACTGAGGATACAGCCCAACAATATGTGTTTTAACAACCCTTCTGATTGATTCTGATTCTGATGCATGTTCAAGTTCGAGAACTGCCGCTTCACACAATATTGCCCACTTTCCAAAGGGCATTCAAACACAGATGTAGGCTTGCCTCTAATTGGGAAAGGAAGAGTGAGCATGATTTTGCAGGAGACTTATCTTTACAGGCAAAGAGGCTGTGAATATTCAGCCTGGAAAAGACTCCATGTTGATGAGTATTTCTGTGTTTGGGGGTCTGTGAAAGGAACCAATTTATGCAAAGGATTCCCTGGCTCATTTCTATTCAATCAGGGCGTGATCAGGCTGAGTATGATGATGCCACAGCCACATCACTGGCATGGGAATCCTGCCTTCTCTGTAGTGATGGCCCAGATGATAGGGGTGCTTGCCTCCCAGTCTTCATCTTGATGGTAAGGTTTCCTGAAAACAGATACTGCCTTGTCATCTATGCACCCTGGCCTTCAACCAACACCTAGCACACAGTGGTGAATCAGAAAGTATCTGCGAAAATACCAGTAGCTGAAGTAGTGGTGATGTCACCTGCATTGCTGGGAGAAAACGTGCAAGAGGGCTTTGCTTGCTGGATTTATCAGTGGGCTAGTAGCTTTTATATGGGAAAGTGGTTCAAAAACATGGTGGGTAGAGAAAGAATGCAGGACTTAGAGTTAAGAAAGATCCCAGTTCAAATCACGGCCACTTGCTCCTGTGTGTCTTTGGCCAAGACTCAGTTTGCCTTGCTGGGTCTCTGATTCCTTAACTGTAAATGGAGATATCATGCCCTGCTGCACAGGGCTTTTGTGAGGATTACATGAGATTGCAGGATAAAGTGTCTAGAACAGCATCAGGTACATACTCAGTGCTCAAGATGCTGTAATGACCCATATTAGCATTATTGCTTAATTGTTTGACTGGAGAAAATGAATCAGAGGTCTGTGTCTCTGATGTAATGTGTATTCTGTAAGCATTTGATGTAAGAGAATTACAGAATGGCATTCCTGCCCACCCCATAGTGTTCAGTGTGATGGGAGAGATCCATCAGTATAAAACATGAGGAAACACAGGTGCCGAGTTTGGACTGATGAAGGCTTAGATCCCTTTTCTGCCACTAACCAGCTGTGTGACCTTGAAAAAGCCACTTACACTCTCTGGGCTTCTGCATTTGTAGATTGGAGATAATAACACACTTCACTCAGGGTCATAGTGAGGACTGGAGATTAAAATATCCATGAAACACTCAGCCCTGTGCCTAGCCCTTAGTAAGCACTTCATAAATGATAAGTATTATTTACTAAAACCAACAATAGGCAGGGCAGAATTCCACCTCTGCTACAGAAGAGGCAGATGGGGAGGAGCAGAGTGTTAGAGGCAAAAACAAAGAGGGGACGATACACTGGGAAAAGCAACATGTGGGGAGAGGAGGCTTCCCAGAAGTGATAGAGTTTAAATGACAGGGGTCACCACCTCAAAGGTTGGTAGGGTGAAGCAGTTACCGTCATGGTCTGATGCTGGCCAGGAAGGGAAATGCCCTTTAGCTGCTGCTAATTTCCACCATGTAAACATGCAGGTTCTACATGGCCAGATCCCCTGATTTATCAAAAGAAGCAAACATATCTGAATTTTCCTGAAAAATCTTATTTTTTAAGCAGTGCCTCAATCAAAGAGAAAAATACCCTGCCTGAATTGAAACACACATTATAGGCCATATCTGGATCATGAATGATCAGTTTTGAGGCCTTATTTTGAAGGATGACTAGAATTTTTTCAAGCAGGGATGGTGGAAAGAGCATTCTAGCAAGGAAACAGTATGGGCTGGGACAAGGAGGTAGGAAAGGCCAGAAAATGTTCAGAAAGCAGAATTCTGCTCCAGGAGACTGAAAGTGAACAGAGGAGGAAAGGAAGAGTCAGGGAGCAATGCTCAGAGGGAGAAGCCTTCTAGGGAGAGATGTGGGCTGGGCTGGCAGGTAAGTCCAAGAATGCTGACATGAGAAGGAAGGAGTTAGAAATGACAGAAGAGCAGCCAGCTGGCCAGTCACTCTCTTCCCCTCTTTCCCTCTTTGGGACTCAGTTTTCCTTGCTATAAACTGAGCTCATGAATTAGATAAGTTTTAAGCCCTCTTCTAGCCCCATCCATAACACTCAGGGGGGTCACCACAATTCCTACACATAGGGTTGCCATGTGCAGCTCCTGTGCTCTAGGTTCTGGGGGATGCTGCTGTAGCTCACCATCAAGGAAGAAAAGGGTCACATGTCTGCCCCAAGGACCACCTTTTCTAGCCATAGGGACAAGCTAACTTGGGTAATGCAGAGAAAACTGGGGGACATAAGCATAGAGTTAATCCTGAGGTAAAGCACTAGCTCAAATAATAACACATTCACCTTCATTGAATACCCACTTGGAGCCAGACTCTGGCCCACTTACTGGACAGAATAATGTCTAAGGTCCCACTATTATTTCCATATTACAGATCACGCACAGGGTGGTTAAATAGGTCTACAGTCAAAAAACTGGAAATGGTAGGACCAGCAGTCAAACAGGAAGTCAGTCTGATGCCAGGGTCAAGCTGCCTTCCTCTAGACCCTTTCATATCCGTGTTTCAGTGCGGCACTTCTTTCACAATGGCATCTGAAATTATGTGTTGGTATAACTCAACTGGGAACATTCCTTGGCCACATCGGGACAGACTAAAAACCAGAGCTCCCTCTCCTGCTCCAGAGGGTGGCCAAAAGTTTGAGTCCTGGGGAGTTTTCTACTTCTTTTGAGACAGAGGAGAGATAAAAGGTCTTTGTTCCCAAGAACCTGGGATGTTGGTCTAAGGAGTCAAATTGTCAGAATGAGTTTGAATAAGTGGGGAGTAGCTGGGCTTGGAGAGATGTGGATTTCTACTTGCGGTGGCTGTGTAGATCTCACGGACAACAGGGGTTTGAAGTGCGTTCCATCCCAAGCAGCTCCCCAGAGCAGGGAGACAAGAAGCAGAGGACTGAAACCTAAGGGTAAAGGTTCAGGCAGCCATGGGAGCCATGGGAGGGAGTGTGTCAGCAACTATCTTTGGCATGGACCCTGAGCATCCTAGAGGCAGCTACCCCGGGGCAAAGACCACAGGCCTTCCCTCAAGCACTCTGGGCAAACTAAGAGAACCCTGAGGGACATAGAGGGAACCTCATAAAGTCTGAGACTTAATTTTCTACCAAACATGACAGATGAGGGGAGGGGTTGTGAACTAACATTTAATTTGACTCAGAAAACACAAGATGTTAGGTTTTGCATCCAAATATTATAGGATAAATTCAGTCAAATGATAATTATTTACATGGAAAAACATTTATATTGAGAAGGCCTCATTTCTTTGAGGAATTTTGTCCATGTGAATACAAAAAGCCTTCCCTCTCTCACATACATATACATTATGTATTCAGGTTGTTTTTTCTCTAAATATTCTATGTTTAGGTTGAATCAATGGCTAATCTGTAAGATAAAGGTAAAACTATTTTAAGAAAACACTGGACTGGTCACAGTGGCTTGCACCTGTAATTTCAGCACTTTGGGAGGCGGATGGGGGCAGATCACTTGAAGCCAAGAGTTGGAGACCAGCCTAGCCAATATGAAATCCAGTCTCTGCTAAAAAATACCAAAAAAATTAGCTGGTGTGGTGGTGCACACTGGTAATCCTAGCTACTCTGGAGGCTGGCTGAGGCACAAGAATCCCTTAAACCTGGGAGCTGGAGGTTGCAGTCAGCCCAGTGAACCAAGATCACACCAGCCTGGGTGACAGAGCAGGATTCTGTCTCAAAAAAAAAAAAAAAAAGCAAGAGAAACAAAACATTAATGTGTGTGTGTATATATGTAGACATATAAATATGTGTTTCTAACTCTGTTGGAAATGAGAGATAAACAAAATATTCTAGGGGTTTCCCTAAGACCCAACATCAATACCCCAGAACTAATTAATAAGTATTAATACTAATTAACAATTGCACGGCATTAATTTTGTGCCATGCATGGATCTAAATCTTGTGAGTGTGAACAACTGTCTACAACACCATTTATTTCTCCCAACACCCTGTTGAGTTTTCATTACCATTTTACAGACGATGAAACTGAGACACAAAAAGGTTAAGCAACTTGCCCACAGTCACACAGCTAATGAGTGGCAGAGCCGGGATTTGAACCCAGGCTGTCAGGCTCTAGAGTCTGAAAACCACTAGAATATTTTGCTTTGTAACATCTGTTGTAAGGATTGAAGGTAAAAATGTATCATGTTTAAAGCTTTCTAGAAATTCTTTCACTAATTCAACACACTTACTATGGCACTATGCCAGGTATGAGGGACCCAATCCCTGCACTCATGGTGCTCACAGTCTAGCAGAGAACTTCTCTTCTTCCCCTTTCCCTCCTTCCCCATGCTCCATCCCTCTCTCTGTCCCAAGGAAATTACCCACATGAACAGATTTTATTTCACAACTTCATCTAAAAACTCACATGCACATACCCTGATGATGTAACTGAACAGGTCTAAAAAAAAAAACCCCAAATTTACAAATTTAAAAAAGAAAATCACCAACCCAAAGAGAGAAGGACATAGCCCAATGGGAAATAAACCCAAATTGCTAAGACACATACAGCACTAAAATCTAGAAGGCCTGAAAGATAACGTTTGCCACTATCGACAGATTTCTAGTGCCTTCAAAGTCCACAAAGTCCACAAGCAGAGTGGTTCATAAACATCCTGTCTAAACGTAACATTGGAGGCCTGTCTGAAGGTAATATTCTAGTAAGGGAAAGAGCTTCATCGTAAGCGGCTAGTCTGCCGCTGATGGCCGACTAAGACTGGAATGTGCAGATAATTATCTTTAAGGCCAGTCAACGGCTATATGTCTCCTATAATATCACCTTTAAGATCAAGCCAAGACATTCCAGTCTGAATCAAGGTTTATTTATGAAAGGATTTAACACTTTTAGATCCCATATTGCTTGGAGGACCACCAATTTGCATTCCCAAATATCCAATTTCTTCATTTTCACAGGGCATGAATGAGATTTCAGGTTCTCATATGTTAGAGGGAAAAATTTAAGACACTAAAATTCCTTTTCTTCAATGAGATGAATTTCTTTGCTAACGCCTCCACAAAATAAAATCACCACTAGGGACTGGAAGTAGAAAATATCATAAGTCATAATGCCACATTCATGTAGATATAAGTAAATTTTCAGGTATTTCCAGCTGAATGGTCTCCCTTGTTCCACTCAAGCTTGAAAGGTCAAAGGAGCAATTTGATTGTGGGTGCTCTATACAGACCAGAGACAGGAGGAAGAATGGCCCTTCTACCAGCAAGGACACAATGCTTAAAGGGGCATGCAGACAGCTGAAATCCAAATGAACCCCCATACATTGGAGTGATCTACCAAAGGGAACCGGTTAATCAGGAAGACTGTACAAGGTTCCTCATTGGTGGTGTTAGGGATTGATCAGACATCTGTTTTAAAGAACCGGTATAAATATTGTCTTAAACTACACCAGAACCGGCATAGCATGGGATGTGGAGTGAGGGGTGGTGGTACCTACCCACAGGTGAGGAGAGAGAGAAGAAATCTCAGAAGACATACCCCAGAGCTGGTATTTCAGCCCTACAATGCTACCTGATGGTTGCCAATGCGAGTGAGAAAGATAATGATGACCATGAAGGTTGCCAAAGGGTATGAAATCAACCCATCATTTTATAGGGAACATAGTAGCATTCATTTGATGACATCAGCACACTGAAATAGTTTAAGAATGAAGCAAGAGAAAACGAAAAGGCACTTCAGTTGAAGAACAGTCAAATGCCCTGTCTTTATTATTACCCTACTGTGTGTATGTCCGTGTGTGAGTGTATATTTACTTTTATGTGAAAATCCAGCCCTCCTGATGGTCATATTTATCACTCTAAACTAATAAAGAGCCATTCTAACTTCCTGAGACAAAATTAGATGTACATATATACATATTTGTACACATAGTAGAGAAGGCTGTTTGGAAAGAAATATATCCGGGAATTAACAGTGGTTTCCCTCGATTATGAATCATGGGCTTTTTTTCTGTTTCTCATTACTCAAACCCAAAATAGCTTTATTGATACTTTGACCTCAATTATAAAAATAATGCATATTTATATCTTGTTAATATTAAACATACAGGAAAGTATGAGAGAGAGAAAGAAAAGTAAAACAAAAATCACAAGCACAAACCCAGGACCCAGAGAACCACTGATGGCCATTTTTATAGGCTTCCAAACTTTTTTGCACCAGCGCCCCTTCTTTTAACAAGTCAGTCATGCTACACATACTATTTTATGGCTTCTTTTTTTATTGTATTTATTTATTTAGAGATGAGGTCTTGCTCTATTGCCCAGGCTGGAGTATAGTGGTGTGATCATAGCTCACTGCAGCCATGAACTCCTGGGCTCAAGCAATCCTCCCATTTCAGCTCCTGAGTAGCTAAGACTATGGGTGCATGCCACCACGCCTGGCTATTTTTCTTTTTTTAGAGACAGGTCTTGCTTTGTTGTCCAGTCTGGTCCTTCCTTTTAGTTCGACAAAATAACATGGATGTTTTCTCTATTGATAAACATTGATCTAGTTCATTTTTTCATGGTCACAGTGTAATCTATAAGAATCACCTCCTGGGGGTCTTGTGGTTATTTCCAAATTTTTAAATTTATAATTAAGAGTAGATAAATCATATTTAAATATTTTCTTTGCTAACGACCTGGTGATTACTTAAGAGAAATTCCCAGAAAGGTACTTGCTGGTTTGAAGGACATGTACATCTTTATGGTTTAGCGCACACACCTATAAATTGGTCTCCTGAAAAACCACACAAATCCAGAAAGAGAGGCATATTTTATTTTCTTCTTTTTGTTTTTCTATATTTTTTGTAACTTGCTTTTTTGCTGACATTATACTTAAAAATTGCTTCTATAAAAGGAAAAAAATATTTTATGGAAAAAGAAAAGGGACAATTGGAAGATGCCTTTTTCCAATGGAGAATTTTGATCTACGGGACAGGACTTTCCCAGAAAGAAGACGGGGACACAAGACTTGACACTACTGTCCATTAAACTCACCACCTCACCCCCTTTGCTTATGCCCATTATCCAGACTTTTCACAAATGGTCATCTACAGAAGGAAACGCAGTGATGAGCAAGCCTCAGTATTCACTCTTTACATGGTTCTAGCTAACACTGCATCAGTAAAAGACCATTTTGTACCCTTTTTCTAGTAGTATTTCCCTTGAAGGTAGAGATTAAAAAGAACCCACCTTAGACTGAAGCAGGACTTTCCAGTTTCCTTCCCTATCCTTAAACTAATAAAATATTCTTGCCTCTTTATGACAAAAATTTTTTTTAAAGATAACACAGCCCAACTGAACCAGGGGTGGGGAACAAGGAGACTGGATACTCATCTTGAGAAAAGTCTCCAAAAGTGATCAATTTAAAAAATATTTTCAGTTGTTATTTTCATGAAGTTTGTTAACTCTGATGCAAAGATGCAACTGAAATCTCTAGATATACACAGACAATAGTCAACAACTGAAGTTCTTTCTGTATGGGCTAGTTTCCCACCAACCAGAGCCATGGGCTTCCAAACCCCCCCCATTCTTAGTCTTACTCCCTCTAATGTCAAACCTGGCTAAACTGGGGACTGGAGACTGGGTCTCTTATATTTAAATATTACATTATTTTTAACACTCTCTATTGGCTAAAAATAAAACAGAAGTTCAGAGAACTCAGAGGCCATGAATCTGCTTACTTCAGAGGTCATGTTTAACATTTAAGAATACTGCCAGCTTTTCACTTTAACATGGTACCCACTCCTACCAAAATCCTCTTTCTGTTGATAAACATACAACTTGATTCTTACCACTTCTAGAAAGTCATCACCCTGCTGCTTGTCCTGTCCTTAGATGCAAGGTCTGAGAATTCATGAACTCCCCTGATGCAGGCGACCTATTGGCTAAGCTTCACCTCAGGCCAGAAGAAACAACTGGCTCATGCATTGTACCATTTTCCAACTAGCAGAAGTAAACACATGAAATCTAGGCCCACAAAGGAAGCAGCTACTTCTTAAGTTGATTTTGATGATCTCTTGAACTTTATCCCACAAAACTAGACACCCACCATTGCAAGATGGAAGGAGAGGAGCTAGACCTGTACTTTCTTGCTGGACATTCTTCCTTCTAAGTGCTAATCATACCTGCAGTCCTCTGTTTGGGAACATAGTTCATTGTTTTAACGCATATAAAAAGGAAACAATTAAGATAGAACCAAAGATTTTAAAAAGAATCTAATTTTGAAGCATCTTGCCTTTCAGATCCAGTCTTTTATAAAACCTGTGCAGTTGTTGCATATTTCATACACACTTTTTAATTGGATCCACCTGAGTTGAAATGCTCATATCCATAGTGTCCTGAGTAAGTCTCAGGATGGACATTTGTCAGGACATTAGTAATTTCCATATTTGTCTCAACTTTACCAAGTACATAAACCCTATGCTGTTTAATATTATTTCAGCATTTTTTAAAGCAAAAATAAAGTGATTTAAAAATTCATATAATTATGCAATCATTGCTGTACCAACAAAGATTATGACGCTTCTGTTGGCTTGCAGAAGGCATTTCCATAGAACAGACAGAAAGGTTCATTTTAGCTGATTAAAAAAAAAGTCTGAATGCAGTACAAAAAGGGCTGTTATGGGGGTATGTAGTATATAAAATCAAACTCACAAGAATCACATATTAATTTATAACACGCCTTGGTTTCAGAAAGAAATGGCTGTGTTTTTAACATTTTAGGCCTTTTGACAAAATTCTGTGACATGACAGCTATGCATTTGGTTGTGAGAAAAGTGAGTTTAGATTCATGAAAGACACACAACATTTGAGCTAATGGGGAGGTACAATAAGAACCCACTGATCCTTATGGATGTCAATACACCTGGCAAGTAACAGCTTTCCTACCTTCTGACTGGCTGAAGGATTGGAAACAAGATAACCACCTTCATTAGCAGTACATGTATGCAGAAAGACAACAGGCTCAATTAAGGTCATCGAGGGGAGCTGACTTAATCTGGGGGGATGCCTATCCAGAGGCTTGGTGATCACTTCCTAATTTATTGCTGTATTGTAGAGAGCAAGAATTCTGGATAAGTAAGGTCCTAAAATGTAAGAAGTTACAGATGACTCCAAAAATTATTTGAATCTTTAAAAAATGATGACAGATTATAAGACAAAAAAATCATTTAAGTCCTTCCTAGTAATAAATATCTTCAAAATAGAACATGCATATTCATAGTATTTGTAATAAGGCCATCCCAACTCACACACAGCTGCTGACCCAAAGTCCCAGAGCATGAACTCTGCTGTGAGGTCAAGCCAGGCCGTTCTGAGAGGAGTGCTAAATCCTTCAACCACTGCACACCCATTCAGCTCACTGTGGCAACAGCATGGTAAGAATATTTCAGTCCCAGTGGCCTGGAAGAATGAGTGTACTTCACAAAGCACCTAATTTATTCCCATAAAATGCTTGGCATGCCAATTGACTTTAGGCTCATTTTACATAAAAATCTAGGTTTTTGGAAAGATTTACTCTTGGGTTTCCAAATGTTTATTGCCTCGCCGACAGATTTTTAGACTGGTGCTTGTAACAGGTGATTTTTCACACCATAAGGAATCCAAAATGTGATTCCAGGACACTAGGCAAAAATTATCTCTAAGATTCCAGTTGGTGTCAAATCACATAGAACCTAGAATATGCAAGCAGAGAAGTAAAAATACTTCTTCATTAATAATCACATGTGAGCTAGTATAGTGTCATCAAAAGTTACACCGACCACACCTCTCACTCTCCCTCACTCTGTAAGGTCCATGCCTACTGGTATGTTCTCTGTTCAGCAAATGCACTGAGCATGTTCCCACTGCAGGTAGCTTGCATTTGCTGTTCCTGCCACCTAGAGTTCGCTCATTCTAGTGCTTGTAGGTTGGCTCCTGACTGTTATTCAGCTTCAGGAGTAGCCCTCCTGCCTCTCTCCAAGCCACACTGTATATAATATGGCCTGGCTGACTTCCTTCATAGCATATATTACAATCTCTCTTGTTCATTTTAAAAACATGTATTTCTTGTTAATGAGGGCAAGACCTGGTCTTTCTTGCCTTTCTGTTCCTAGTACCTGGAACAGTATGTAGGACAGGGGTGGGCACTCAAGAAATATATGCTAAATAAATGAGTAAAAGGTTTAATTAATCAAAAGTACTAGGTGTTTTTTTGCACTAAAGTGCAAAGCCATGAGGTATCATTTCTATTGTATTGTAAGTATTCCATTATTTTTAAAACAAGATATATTTGAGACAAGCCATATGAAAATTAGGTCATAATCTGCAGAATGAAGAGGATTCCATTAACTCACTAGTTCCCAAAATTCCATCATGAAGATCCCCTGTTGTAGTTTTTCTTCCATGCCAATGGTTTGAAATAAAATGCTTTTCAAACCCACTTGCTTCTATTAAATCAGTTTGTATACCCTTATACACTTTCTAACAAGATTTTTGCAATAAAAAAAATGGCAGGTGGAAAAAAACTTGTTCATGAATATTCGTAGCAACATTCTTTATAATGGCCAGAAGCGGAAACAACCCAAATCAACCAATGAACAGATAAATAAAATGTAGTATATCCATATAGCCATGCAATGGAACATTATTTCTAACAATAAATGAAATACTAACACATGCTACAACATGGATGAGCCTTGAAAACATTGTCCTAAGAAGAAGAAACCAGATACAAAAGGCCATATGCTGTATGATTCCCTTTATATGAAATATATGAATAGGCAAATCTATAAACTATATAATTCCATTTATATGAAATGTATGAATAGGCAAATCCATAAAGGCAGAAAACAGATTAGTGGTTACTGGAAGCTGGGGTTTGAGGAAGGGCAGGGGGAATGTGGAATAACCACTTACAGGTACAGAGTTTCCTTTTGAGGTAACAAAAATTTTCTAAAATTGATTGCACAACTCTGTGAATATGCTAAAAATCATTGAGTGGTATGCTTTAAATGGTGAATTGTATGGTATGTGAATTATATCTCAATAAGGCTGCTACATATTTTTCCAAATGCTTTGTGGATACCAGTTATATCTTTGAGAATGGAGCTAGATGATTAATTCTCATCCAGATCTAAAGTCTACAAATAAAGACACTACCTGCTCATTGAGAGTTGCCTTGATTAAGAAAATGCTAGCTGCTCTAACAGAGAAACTCTGAAATCTCAGTGGCTTATTATAAGTTTATTTCTAGCTCAAATTTTTTCTGTCTAGTGGTTTTGCCATCCTTTAGTGAAGTAGATCAGTAGATCTTCTATATCTAGACATCAATAGAGATAAGAGGATAGATCACACCAAAGCTATTTATATGCCAGGTCTGAAAATGGAAAAGGATAAGTTACTTCCATTGACCCAAGCTTTATCATATGGCCATTTCTAGCTACAGAGTAATCTGGGAAATGTAAAGTATATCTAGGGGTAAGAGGAATTAGGTTTTGTTGAAGGTGTAGCGGAGACTTACTCCCTCAGGGTTTACTGCCTTAAAAAATAAAAAGGTGGGGACAGGGTGATCTATGAGCATCTGTTTTGTCTCACTCTTCCTCCAAATATCTTCCTTCTTAACAAGTAATTTGTGTCAGTCAGGGAATAAACTGGTAAAACTACCTTACAGAGAAATTTGGCAATATGGAATAAAGTTAAAGATGTGTGAAAATTATGGCCCAAGGTGCTAGATTAGAAAAACATAACCACGAGTTTTTTCAGCTTTTCATTCCTTAAATCTGGGCTGGTCTTGGGACTTGCTTAGACCAATAGAATGTGGTGGAAACGATGCACTGTGTGTATTTCAGAGTCAAAGCCTTAAAAGGCCTTGAAGCTTCTTCTTGAAACACCGTCTCAAGAATGCTGTGCTGTGAGGAAGCTGATCCACCCTATCACAGGATAAGAAGCCATATGGAGATCTGAAGTGCCCTAGCCACAGGCAGCACCAGCCAGATATGTAAGTGGGGCCACATCAGACCATTCACTCATTCTAGACATCACCTGACTGCAACTAGATGAAGAAGACTAGCTAAAGAATCATGCCAAAACACAGCATTGTGTAAATCATTATTTTAAGCCAGTAAGTTTGGGGTGTTTTGTTATGCGGCAATAGATTCCTGATGTAAACAAGAATTTTATCTTCAAGTATACACTGAAGATAAATTCTCATATGTTTTCTCAAAGAGAAATGCTCAAGAACGTCCGCTACAGCATTGTTTGCAAAAGGAAAAATACAAAAATAACTAATATGGCAACTATTACCCAAAAATGGATATTTAAAGTATGATGTAGTTAGGATGGAGTGGATCATGCCTGTAATCCTAACACTTTGGGTGGCCAAAGTGGGAGGATTGCTTGAGGCCAGGAGTTCAAGACCAGCCTGGGCAACATAACAAGACCTTATCTCTACAAAAAGTTTCAAAATTAGCAGGGCACAGTGGCACATGTCTGTAGTCCTAGCTACTTGTAAGACTGAAGTGAGAGGATGGCTTCAGCACAGGAGTTTGAGGTTGTCATGAGCTATGACCATGCCACTGCACTCCAATATAGGCAACATAGTAAGACTGTCTCTAAAAATAATCATTTAAAAAAGTATGATGCCAATGGAATGCTATGCAGCAATGAAAATAAAACAGAGCTACAGGTATCAATTGGATAAACTTCAAAAGCATACTATTAAGAAATTAAAATGAATTGCACAGTGATACACATTTATTCAATCAACAAATATTTATTGAACACTTTGTAGGTGTCTGCAATAAACCCCCACAACCTCACAACTTTATCTTCAATGAACATGTATTCTAGTGGTAGGAGACATCCAGTAAAGAAGAAAATAAGTAAAATGTGTAATAACTGAGACAGTGAAGAATGCCAAAGAGAATAATAAAGCAGAAGAAGGAGATGACCAGCTTGCAATTTTAGGTGGCGAAGCCCAGGAAGGCCCTAAGGCAGAGCCATGTAAATAAAGACTTGAGCGGGTAGGAAACCAGCCAGTGGCTATCAGGGGAAGGGCATTTTAGGCAAAGGGAATTGCAAGTGCAAAAGCCCCAAGGTGGAAGGGCCCCGGTTCATTCAAGGAATAAGAAGGAGGCCACTGAGTAAATGGCCTAATAAGTAAAGTTAATGAATAAAGAAGAAAGTATGAAGCCATTTATGTTGCACTTAAGAACGCAGAAAATAATAGCACATATTATCTGTGAATTCATAACATCAAGTAAAATTACAAAAATAGTCTACATTGGTTAGGAATACACACATATATCAAATAAGTATAAAAATTAGTATGGCCGGATGCACATTACATTTGGGAGAGGATTCTCTTTGAGAAAAATGGAGATTAATGGAATCAGAGTGGAGTAAAATATTTTATTTAAAAATGTCATGCAAATATGAAAAAATTATTTATTAAGTAAAATTTAATTTGTATTGAGTGTTGGGTTAACGGATTTCATTACACTATTTTCTGTATTTTCCAGTATGTTTGAAATATTTCACAATTGGTTTTAAAAAGGCACTAAACTAATAAATATTTCATCAGCAATCAGCAACTGTTGTTTAAATGAGAAGATCTAGTTGCACATACACACATGCACACTAACACACACACACACACCCCCCCCAAGTGAGAAGGATTTTTGCTAACTGTCCAAAAACTCAACAGGCATCTGGGTGATGGGCTTCACTGAAAAAGACATCATCTCTCCCTGGAGGTAACAGTCAACATATTTCATGCATAATATTATATAAGATTTAATCCATATCTAGTTATCTTAATTCTATTTTAATAATGGCAAACATCAACATGGATTCTACTTGAATCCTTTAGTGCTTCTTTATCTGCCTCTAATACAACTTCAAAGAAGCACTTGAATGTAAAATTCATTCTAAATAATAGAGCATGTGATTCTGCAAAACCAAACAGGAAGTTGGGAGGTTAATAATGATAACAATGACAATAACTGTATGGCATTCATTGGATGTTCAGTGTTTGTCAGTCACTTTTCCAAATTCCCATCTTGTATTAGCTCATTGTTTTTTCCTACCAGCCCTATGAGGTTATCCCATTTGACCCCTGAAGAATGGAGGGGCAGAGAGTGACATGCCCAAGATCACACAGCTAGAAAGTGATGACATTGGGCTTCAAACCTAGGAAGCTAAGTTTGATGGCAGAGTTTGAATCATAACCACTCAGCTCTGGTGGGAATACAGAAACCTCTGAGCACACCCTAAAACTTCTCTCACAATTTGCTGCTTATGTACTAAAGTAAAAACTGACTGTGAATGTGTTTGTGCAATTAGGCAATAAATTATTAACTACATGGTTCATATTTACTTCAATTGACAGGATTAAAGACTTCATTTGAATCAGTGTGAACCTTAATTATCCACCAACATGAATTTGAAATCTGGCTAACTCTGGTAAATAAAAATATACCAATAAAACTGCACCCAAAATAGTTATGACCCTTTAAACTCTTATAAACACGATCATCCTTATGATGGTGTTGGTGTTTGGGGAAGAGGGGGCAGGGTCCTATCTAGCTCTGAGAATTGCCTCCTGATTCTCACTGAACTCCTCATTCATTTATTTGAAGGCTGTATTCCCACACATATCAGTCCTACAGAGTTTTATGAGGCAAGGTTTGGAGATTGCTTCTCTACTGGGAATTCTCAACATGACAGTTCAAAATTCTGTCATTGCAAATCGAACAATCAACCTGAATACGGTTTTTAAAAAACAAGATGCTGAGACAATGAATACAATGCAATGGCATCTAAGATCGTTAAAGCCAAAGTTGGAAAATGCAAATTAATTTATTTTATTTTTAGCCACAAAAATGAAAAAGAACTAGCATATCACTTTTCTACTAGTTTTGTATTAATAGGAGATTTAAATATGAATGCAGTCCATATATAGAGACTATTAATTCTTATAACTGAAAAATCATGTTCTCTAGGAATTACAAGCAATTGGGAACATCTAAAAAGTATTTAAAAAGTATTTAATGGGACATCTTAAAAACAAATTCATTGTTGGTTAATCAATTCTTTCAGATAATTTCTACTGTTAACATAACTAATAGTTTCCCTAATTTAAGTGAAGCTTTGTTAAATGAGATCAGACTCTGTCTACCTCTTTGCTCTTGCTAAATTCTAAAAATTGTATAATATCAACCCAGAGGTACTGCCTTGCCCTACACATTAGCTCATACAGAGAAATGTATTCATTCAGAAGTCTTCCCAAACATACCCTCCTCTAGTCACTTAGTCTTCAAACTAAATAAGTGGACTAGAACTTTCTAGCAACTGTCTTAGAATACTTTTCACCCGCAGAGTTTCAAATCAGTTACTTTAAGTACATTAAAGCTTAATTTAAACTATTTTTATTACTGGAAGTAAGGTAAATTCAATGCTCCCAGAGTGACGTTTCTAACAAAACCAACTCAAACTTTGCTTCACTAAAATATAGCCACCCAGGGGAACAACATCATAAAGATAGTAATTATGGTGAGATAATCAAAGGCCTCCATACTGAAAAAAAAAAATTGTCCTAAAAATGTCACTTGTGGGTTTTGAGGCTTTGGAGCCCTTCAAGGGACTTATTTTAAACAGAAATCCAGCGGAAGCAACACACTTTGGGTCTCTCTGTGTCTCCCCTCCCCTTTCTCTCACTCTTGGGAAGAAGAAAAGATGCCAGAAGAATAACATCAAGCAGCTCTTCTCCCCTCTACCCCTTTCTTTCTTTGTCTTAATTTCTACAGTTGCTTCAAAATATCCCCATTTTACTTAGAATCTTTTTCCTCTCAGATGTTCCTGGCTTGCAATTATAATCAAACAGAGATCCTACGTAACTGTCCTCAAGACCTTCCAGGTCTCCCACAGGGAAATTCTCAGCTGAAACTGCATCTGTCTCTTGCTGTTTAAAGAAAACAGCAGTATGGCCGGGCGCGGTGGCTCAAGCCTGTAATCCCAGCACTTTGGGAGGCCGAAACGGGCGGATCACGAGGTCAGGAGATCGAGACCATCCTGGCTAACACGGTGAAACCCCGTCTCTACTAAAAAAATACAAAAACCGAGCCGGGCGAGGTGGCGGGCGCCTGTAGTCCCAGCTACTCGGGAGGCTGAGGCAGGAGAATGGCGTAAACCCGGGAGGCGGAGCTTGCAGTGAGCTGAGACCCGGCCACTGCACTCCAGCCCGGGCGACAGAGTGAGACTCGTCTCAAAAAAAAAAAAAAAAGAAAAAAGAAAACAGCAGTATGAATTAACTATAAAAGTTGACTCAATTTGAATGGACAACTCCCATAAAAGGAAACACAATAAGCACTTGAACAAGATGCTCAACATCACCAGATATTGGGTAGACACAAATAAAACTACAGTGAGATTCCACTTCACACCCATTGGGATGGCTACTGTCAAAAAGCATTGGTGAGGATTCACTGGTCCTGTGCATTGCCAGTGAAAAAGCAACATGGTGCAGCCACTGTGGAAAACAGTATGGTAGCTCCTCAAAAAATTGGGAATGGAATTACCACACAGTCCATCAATTCCACTCTGGGTCGATGTCCAAAAGAATTAAAAGCAGGGACTTGAACAGATACGTATACACCACTGTTCATAGCAGCATTATTCACAACAGCCAGGAAGTAGAAACAACCCAAGTGTCTATTGACAGATGAATGAATAAACAAAATGTGATATATACATGCCATGGAAAATATTCCATTATTCATCCTTAAAAAGGAAAAAATCTGACATGTGCTACACATGGATGAACCCTGAAGACATCTAGTTAAGTGAAATAAACCAGACATAAAAAGAAAAATATTGTATGACTCTGCTCATTTGAGATACTTAGAGTAGTTAAATTCAGAGAGCCAGAAAATAGAACACAGGTTGCCAGGGACCAGGGCTATGAGGTTATTGATGTGTTACTGTTTAACAGATATAGAGTTTCAGTTCTGGAGATGGATGACAGTGATACTTGCACAACAATTTGAATGTATTTAAAGCCACTGGTAAAATTGTAAATTTTATGTTATATATATTTTGCCACAATAAAAAAAGAGTTGACTCAGAAGATATAATAGCAAACAAGGAATTATTTTCAATTTATTTATAAAAGCTTCTATAAATAGCAATAGCTTTTATAAATCTGCCTCTTCAATTGCAGCTCCAGGATAGGCTACAAATATAGGGAATATGGGTTGTAGAGGCTCTCCTCTTTGTGACCTCAGATCAGAGTCTAGGTTGTAATACACAGAATCACAACAATTGATGCCTTTAAGTTTTCTACTGCTTTAGAAAGAAGGCTCTAGCTTAAGACAAATGGAGCTCATTTCTTCTATGCACCAGCCCTAACAGACATCACTAATCAACTACAGCACTGCCTTACACTGAGTCCCCTAGGACCTCATAATCTTTCCCAACATAGGGTTAAAGCAGCCACCAATTAATCAGAGCTGTCTCCCAAAATGAAATCTATCTGTTGTAGTGATCCAAGGGGCAATCTATTTATTTTAAGCCAAACTAAAATGTTACATATTAAAAGCCAGTTATTATTAAGCTGGGGACACCAGATTACAGATGCAAGGGGACAGATTTGCCTCACTTTCTGTTCATGCCTTTTCAACTGTTTGGGATTCCTACACATACCATAGAAAAGCACCTTAGATAAAACAACACAAAAATCAGAGAGAGAGAGATTCTGGTACATATAATATACTAGTAGAATTAAAGCTGTCCTTCAGGAAAGGCACTGTCTTCTAGAGCAGGGGTTGGCAAACGTCTTCTGCCAAGGGCCAGACAGTAAATATTGTGGCCTTTGTGGTCCATATGGCCCGTGCTGCAGCTCCTCAATTCTGTCCTATGAAAACAGCTACAGACAAATGAATGGGCATGGCTGCATTCCAATGAAACTATGCATAAAAACAGGTGGCAAGAGGGATTCAGGTTTGGCCCGCAGACCATAGTTGGCCAACCAGTGTTCTAGATATTCTATCTTCAGTCCAGATCTCTGTAGGGGCCTTTTTACTCTTTCTTTTCATCTAACTTCAGATTTTAAAGCCATTTCTAGTCCCACATGAGCATCACCTTCCTCTCTCCGCAAAAATCCTGTGGACCCGGATATAGCTGAATGAAGACCCAGTGCAGAAGGCACAGCTCCAAGCAGAAGGTGGAGTGAGGCACAAAGAAAGGATTCAAGAGCACAGAAATGTTGTGGGGAGAGGGAGCAGGGAGTAGAATTTAGAGTTAGAACTAAAAGCCAAGAACTAAGGCCTTCTCCTAGTGGGAGCCTGAAAGATGGATCAGCAGAGTAGGGGAGTCACTCCTCAATTTCTAGCCATCCAGAAGCTGGATGCTTTAAAATATAGGATTCAGATATATTCAAAATGAACCCTGTGTGGATATGCTCTTGGATTCCATGTGTGAGCTTGATCTGACTCGCACTACCTTGCTAAGGACAGTACAGAGAATTATATCCTCACATCTCTCTGGAGACTGGTGCAAAGTAGGTTCAAAGCTTAAACAAGGTTATTTAATCTGTTGCCACTTCCCACAAACTGCTCAAACACAATTATATACAGCAGGGTAAGCGTGGAGCAGGTTGAACCAGGAGAAAGAAAGAGCAGAGTATGTTTGTAAAGAGAATGGATCTATCCAGTGTTACCAGATCCTAAAGCTGGAGGCAGATTCTGGTGCAAAATGGGGATGAGAATTAAGCCAGGGTAAGACAATGGAGGGCCTTAAATGTCCCAATAAATACCTCAGAGTTTGCCTTGCATTCAATGGTAGGGTTATGGAAAATCTTAGGTAGGACAGTGATGAGAAAGTATAGAGAGTAACTCAAAACAGACTCAGGGCTTGAGGCAGGGGGACTGGTCAGGAAGCCACTGCATAATCTAAGCAAGAGAAGATGAAGATCAGAACAAAGTCAGGGTATGAAAGGGATGAGGAGGATGTTGCAGATTCAAGAAATATTTAGGGGCTAAAATCAGCAGGACCCAGTGAGCAATTAGATGTGAGAACAGGGGTATGTCAGAGACAGAAAGGAACTAAGGGTGGCTCAGATTTCTGGCCTGGACAACTGGGCAGATGCCTGGGCCATGTCCCTGTGAAGCCAAACCAAGCCATACCCCAATATGATCTTCCAAATTACAGAGAGAACTATGCACCCAGCAAACAGGAAATCTGGAAAAAGTTCCAAGAAGAAAAGATTTAAAGACAAAACCAAGTTTGGAAATATCCTAGTAACAAGTACTGGAAATCATAATTACAGATGCATAAATAAAAGGCCAGCAGAGACAAACGACTATATGATGCTACTATTAAAGCTAGCTTTACTGTACACGGTAGTATTTCTACTGTGTTTCAATGTTTTCCTGTAAAATACACAAAGCTATAAAATGTATATCACATGTGTGTCTGTGTGCTTTACAACCAGGCCATGCCTCAGATGAACAGCTTCTGTCCTGTAGTATTTCATTAGACACAGCACCTTTAAACAATGGAGGGAATTTTAGTAAGTACATATTTCAAATGACCCACCCAGAAAAGAGATTTGAGTGGGTGGGCACCCATTTACTATTTAGGTTTACAAATTATTGCTATTTCTACAACTTTTAAAATATTTTCAAGTTGTCTTAAATAGTGTATACATCATTAAATAGATGTCAAATGATTATGGGAAAATGACATGGAATTGTTGAAGATTTGAAGCACTACCAGTCATGGGTAACTAAATTCAAAAAGACATGGAGGATAGAAAAAGACAAAAAAGAACAGCAAAACGTCCAGAGGCTTGGAAAAATCTGTTCCCATGGAGTAAATTCAAGGTCTACATTCAAACCAAGACCTAGCATGCTGGCTTCTACATTCCACCTGCTGCCCTAACAGAGCTTGTTTTTTTTTTTGTTTTGTTTTGTTTTTTTAAACAAATAAACAAACAAAAAAAACCCAAAAAACTAAAAGAGCAAAAGTCCTACACCTTGAAGGACACACAAAGATTTTATATCATTTATCAAGGATTGAAATAAAAAATATTCAGAAACAGGCTCCTGGTCTTTCAGTTTCGCCCTGTAAAATGTACCTATGTTCCATGGACTGTAGAACAGTTGAACACAAGTAAGATCCGAGTTTGAATCTTGGGTCTGTCACTAGCAAACTGCATTCCGTCGAATAAGGCATCCTCCTTTATCACCTTTTGTCTCTATGTCTGAAAAATTAGGAGGGTGAACTCAAGCATCATGGCCCCTTCCTGCCAGGTCCTCCAGCCAGGCAGCCCCTGGAGAGTCCTCCACAGCACTCCACAAGTTTTTCATTAATTTCCTATTTCAGGTCTCCATGGCTAGAAGACAAGTCATGTAATCTTGTTGATTTCAGAATACCCAATGCCTAATACAGTCCCTGGCACTGAGGAAGGGCTCAGTAAATATTTTTCAAGTAACTGCCTTCAAGGAACATCCACAGGCTTTTTTTATTCATTTGTTTTTATGTAGTTAGTTACTAGCAACCCCAGAAATAAAATTCAGATCCCTGATACTGCCCTGAGAGTGGAGGGCAAATTAGTTCCAAGTTGGACCCCTGTCCTTTCCATTTTTGCTATCAGATCATTTGGGGACTTGTCTCATTAGAAGCTTTCCCAGTAACTGGTTGCTCGCCCATCTGAAGGTCCACATTCCTAAACTGTTCCCCAGAGCTTCCTCTTTCTTCCAAAAGGAAACATAAACCCCATTTATGTTTGTCTTAGATTTTACATTAACAACCATAAAGAGGCTGATCATGAAATGGCACATACTAGGAAAGTTGAAAAGGTCAGCAGAATCTCAGGGTAACTTCTCAAAATCAAGCCTTGTCCCACTCAATTCTTCTCCTTGCCTAAAAATCCCTAGGGAATGATCCACCTCACAAAGTTGCACCATCCTTTTGTTTTTTTGCTTTTTATGGGAGGGGGTGTTTGTACTTTTACATTTTTATTTTCAATTTTTGTGGGTACATAGATGTATATATTTATGGGGTATATGAGATATTTTGATATAGGCACACAATGTGCAATCATCACATCAGGATTAATGAGGTATCTATCACCTCAAGCATTTATCCTTTCTTTGTATTACAAATAATTCTATTCTATTCTTTTAGTTATTTTAAAACATACAATAAATTATTGTTGACTCTAGTCACCCTGTCGTGTTATCAAATACTAGATCTTATTCATTCTATCTAACTATTTTTTGGTAACCATTAACCATCTCCACTCCCTGACCCCAACCCCAGTACCCTTCCCAGCCTCTGGTAACCATCCTTCTACTCTCTATCTCCATGAGTTTTACTGTTTTAATTTTTTTTAGCTCCCACAAATAAGTGAGAACATGAGAAGTTTGTCTTTCTGTGCCTGGCTTATTTCACATCACATAATAACCTCCAGTTCCATCCATGTTGTTGCAAATGACAGGATCTCATTCTGTGTTATGGCTGAATGGTACTCCATTGTGTATATGTACCATATTTTCTTTATCCACTCATCTGTTGATAGACACTTAGGTTCCTTCCAAATCCTGGCTATTGTGAATAGTACTGCAGTAAAAACGTAGTGCAGATATCTCTTTGATATACGGATTTCCTTTCTTTTGGGTACATACCTAGCAGTAAGATTGCTGCATTGTATGGTAGTTCCATTTTTAGTATTTTAAGGAACCTCCAAACTGTTCTCCATAGTAGTTGTACTAATTTACATTCCTACCAACAGTGCATGAGTGTTCCCTTTTCTCCACATCCTTGCCAGCATTTGTTATTGCCTGTCTTTTGGATAAAAGCCTTTTTTAACCAGGATAAGATGATATCTCCTTGTAGTTTCGATTTACCTTTCTCTGATGATCGATAATGCTGAGTACTTTTTTCATATACCTGTTTACCATTTGTATGTCTTCTTTTGAGAAATGTCTATTCAGATCTTTTGCCCATTTTTTAATTGAATTATTCAATTATTTTTCTTATAGAGTTGTTAGAGCTCCTTATATATTCTGGTTATTAATCCCTTTTCAAATGGATAGTCTGCAAATATTTTCTCCCATTCTGTAGGCTGTTTCTTCACTTTGTTGATTGTTTCCCTTGCTGTGTAGAAGCTTTTTAACTTGATGTAATTCCACTTGTTCATTTTTATTTAGGTGCATGTGCTTGTGGGGTATTACTCAAGAAATCTTTGCCCAGTCCAATGTCCTGGAGAGTTTCCCCAGTGTTTTCTTTTAGCAGATTCATAGTTTGAGAACGTAGATTTAAGTCTTTTCTATATTTTGATTTGATTTTTGTATAGGGCAGAGAGAGGGGACTAGTTTCATTCTTCTGCAAATGGACATCCAGTTTTTCCAGCATCATTTATTGAAGAGAATGTCCTTTCCCCAGTGTATTGTTGGGGAAAGGCACCCCAAAGGTGTTGGCACGTTTGTTAAAAACGAGTTCACTGCAGATGTCTGGATTTATTTCCAGGTTCTCTCTTCTGTTCTATTGGTCTATGTATCTCTTTTTATGTCAGAATCATACTGTTTTGGTTACTATCCACCATTGCTACTCCCTAACTCCTTGACCAGGGTCCCTCTTCCTCAACTGGTAGAGAGAAGCTCCCAGTTTGAACTTTCTCTCAATTTTTCTGTCTACAGATTGCTGGGCCCCCTCCCCTAAGCCACAGGGCTTGGGAAAATGGCTGAGACTCCTTCAGAGGACGAGCTCCAGAACAGTGTAAACACAGAGCTCCCCCTAAAATTTCCTGCTCAGCATTGCCATCCTGCTGTCCACTGTCTCTGAGTCTCCAAAAGAGACTCCCTCACATGGCAGAAGTAAGGGGCTCTGAGCCAGCCACACCCCTCATAGGTACTGCCCTGCCCTCCTCAATTTCTCCAAGCAGCTTCCTCTTACCTGCTAGCCCTAGCTGAGTTCAAGTTTTGCACATTTTTTTCATTTACTTTTGATCTTCCTTGAATGCCCCCTTTTATTTCATTCCTGTTCCTCCAATGGGAAAAAACTGAAGCTTGCTTTCAAATAAGGAAAGAAAAAAGTGGACAAAGCTAAGTTATAATATATATAGGGATAGGCAAATGGATAATAAAAATTACAAAGGAAAGTGACATAATTTGTATTTGTGTCCCCACCCAAATCACATGTCTCACTGTAATCCCCAGTGTTGAAGGAGGGGCCTGGTGGCAGGTGACTAGATCATGGGGGCGGACTTCCCCCTTGCTGTTCTTGTGATAATGAGTTCTCAGGAGACCTGCTTGTTTAAAAGTGTATAACACCGTCCCCTTTGCTCTCTTCCTCCTGCTGCAGCCATGTAAGAAGACACGCTTGCTTTCCCTTCCCCTTCCGCCATGATTGAAGATTTCTTGAGGCCTCCGAGCCATACTTCCTGTACAGCCTGTGGAACCGTGAGGCAATTAAGCTTCTTTTCTTTATAAATTACCCAGTCTTGGCTGGACACAGTGGCTCATGCCTGTAGTCCAGCACTTTGGAAGGCCGAGGCAGGTGGATCACTTGAGGTCAGGAGTTCGAGACCAGCCTGGCCAACGTGGTGAAACTCAATCTCTACAAAAAATACAAAAATTAGCCAGGCATGGTGGTGGGTATCTGTAATCTCAGCCACTTGGGAGGCTGAGGCAGGTGAATTGCTTGACCCTGGGAGGCAGAGGCTGCAGTGAGCTGAGAATGTACCATTGCACTCCAGCCTGGGCAACAGAGTGAGACTCCGTCTCAAAAACATAAATAAATAAATAACCCAGTCTCAGATAGTTCTTTATAGCAATGCAAGAACAGACTAATACAGAAAGCAAGGCAGAGATTACCACAAAAGTCAGGAGAGTGGTTATTCTTGAAATCAAAACAGCATGGTACTGGTACCAAAACAGATATACAGACCAATGGAACAGAACAGAGGCCTCAGAAATAACACCACACATCTACAACCATCTGATCTTTGACAAACCTGACAAAAACAAGCAATGGGGAAAGGATTCCCTATTTAATAAATGGTGCTGGGAAACCGGGCTAGCCATATGCAGAAAACCGAAACTGGACCCCTTCCTTACACCTTATACAAAAATTAGCTCAAGATGGATTAACGACTTAAACTTAAGATAAAAAAATAAAAAATAAAACCCTAGAAGAAAACCTGGGCAATATCATTCAGGACATAGGCATGGGCAAAGACTTCACGACTAAAACACCAAAGGCAATGGCAACAGAAGCCAGAATTGCCAAATGGGATCTAATTAAACTAAAGAGCTTCTGCACAGCAAAAGAAACTATCATCAGAGTGAACAGGCAACCTACAAAAT
>NW_012115821.1:16350522-16459965 GCF_000951035.1 Colobus angolensis palliatus | reverse complement strand
AAAAAGGATGAGTTCATGTCCTTTGCAGGGACATGGATGAAGCTGGAAACCATCATTCTCAGCAAACTAACACAGGAACAGAAAACCAAACACCACACGTTCTCATTCATAAGTGGGAACTGAACAATGAGAACACACGGACATAGGGAGGGGACCATCACACACTGAGTCCTGTTGGGATGTAGGGGGCTAGGAGAGGGAGAGCATTAGGAAAAATGCCTAATGTAGATGATGGGTTGATGGGTGCAGCAACCAGCATGGCACATGTATACCTATGTAACAAACCTGCACGTTCTGCACATGTATCCCAGAACTTAAAGTATAATTAAAAAAAAAAAAAAAAGAATGGAGGAAGTGGGCTGGATTGAGCAAGACCTCTTGGAGTGCTTCTGGGGTAACTAAAAAGTTCAAAGTCCTTACATGTGTGTTGGTTCAAAAGTGTTCATCTTATAAAAATCATTTACTGTGCATGTGTTTAAGCTGTTTGCATTTGCATTGTATTTAAAAATTTTACTTCTTTTTTCAACTCTCATCATCTTGGACTCTATAACTTAACTATGGAATAACGACCAACTGGAGTCGTGTAGAATTTGTTCTGTAAATAGAGAAACTAACAAGTCTCTTCCCATGTTTTCATAAGTTCTCATTGCTGCAATAAGTATTTCATATCCAACTTCTATTTGCTTGTCTCTACTCATGAATCAAAGCAGATCTGCTTGAAGACAGACAGCACGTCTAAGCAAAGCTCGGCCAGAGAAAACCTTCCATGATGGACAACCTAGGGTCTAAAAGGCCTGCGTAGTCACTAAAAGTATAATGCCTCTTTCCTTTGATGTCTGTTAAAGTATTTTTAAGAATTACTATGTACAGAGAAGAACTTTAAAGCAGATGAAGGCAATAATGATGTTATTATTATGACATCTATTGCTATGGCATGCCTGGGTCTAAGTATTTAATGCACTTCATCAAATTTAATCTTTATAACAACCCTAAGAGATGGATATCATGTTTTCTTAGTAATTCTGCCTGGTTCATACTGTTATTCCTCCAATAGGCTATGCTCGTTCTCACCTCTGGACCTTTGTACATGCTGTTTCCTTTACCTGAAATGCACTGCCCCCAACTATTTGCATGGCTGGCTTCTGCTCTGCCTTCAGATCTTAGCTTGGATACTGCACACTTCTCAATTCACAATCATCCTTCTTTTCCTTTCTGGTACCCCTTAAAATATATTCCCAATATATTCACCACTCATAAAAGCAAGTGTCCAATGGGATTATTTATTCCTTGACACAACTACAGTAAAATCTTCCAAAAGTAACAGATAACCCTGATGACTGAGTCATCCTGGAATTTTTTTTCAGCTAGAATGAGGCAAACTATCTTGAGATATATACCTTTTAACAAGGAGCCATGAAAAAAAAGGAAGCAATTTATACAGGTTTGGCCAGGACAAATGGTCTTGTTAATTACTTTAGAGAATAAAGAAAGCACTGGGTGTGGTACCTCACGCTTGTAATCCCAGCAATTTGGGAGGCCGAGGAGAGAAGATCACTTGAGGTCAGGAGTTTGAATCCAGCCTAGCCAACAAGGTGAAACCTTGCCTCTACTAAAAATACAAAAATTAGCCAGGCGTGGTGGTGAATGCCTGTAATCCCACCTACTCGGGAGGCTGAGGCAGGAGAATAGCTCAAACCCGGGAGGTGGAGGCTGCAGTGAGTAGAGATCGCGCCACTGCACTCCAGCCTGGGTGACAGGGCAAGACTTTGTTTCAAAATAAAGGGAGACAGAATAAAGAAAGTAACCGTGCCCAATCTCAAATGCCAACCTTCAGGCTGAGAAGTGAGAGAGCCTACCCTCCATGCAAAAATGAAACCAAAGAGAAGAATCTTAAATTCTCATTGAAACAGCTGTACATGGGGTCTGGTTAGTCAAGTTTTAATTGCAAAATTTAAGCAACAATAAAGATAGCAAACACAATTCTTCAGCTATGAGAAGAAAGAATAACGATAGCTGTATGCACTTAAACCAACAGGGAAGTATACAGTGTTTCTGAAATTTATTTCATAGCTAAAATTTTTGTTTAGCTTGGTTTTGTGGCTGACTTTGCAGCCTATATGTGCAGGGCTTTATAAATACTCTTCAGGGATCCTGCCTCCCCATAGCATCAATCAAATTAACCAAGTAGCCGTCAAAGTCCGTTTGGAGAGCCCTATGTGGCCCAAACCAACTGCAGGCAAACCGCGTGGCCACAGGAGCCATGCCATTTCCTCCTCAGTCACCTCACTCCTGTGGCCTCCGGCCTGGAGACGGTGTCCAGCCTCTCAATTTACGGGAACCCCTTGCCCACCTCCAGTGCATGGGTATGCAAGGCCATATTTAGCTCAACCTACGCATAGTTCACTTTACTCAACCAGGTGAAGCCAGACACCAAGTGAGCACAAAGAAGAAAGGGCTTTCTGTCTCAAGTATCTGTCTGTGTGAAGTCAGTGGCCACTTTGGTGCCTATGTGTCAAATTCTTCGGGTGTTTAATTTAGTGGTGGAAAATACAGCCATCTAACTCTAGCAAGCAAAATTAAGGAGGCCATGATGTTTCATGGCAAGAAAATAAAACCATTTGAAAATGGATATACATATGTGTGTGTATGTGTGTATATATATAAATGCATATATACCATATGTGCATGTGCGCTCAATGAGGGTATGGCTTGCTACCAAACATTAAGAAAAGTTTTAAAAATTTATGATGCTGGGAAAAAGTATACAAAGACATAAATCTCGCATTTTTCTCCCAATCAGTGCTAAACTATCTGAACAGGCATGCAAATCTTCAATACAGTTTAACCCTAGGAATTTCAAGTTTAACAGAAAACCTGAAATTAGCAATGACCTCCACCAAACATATCAGAATATGACTGAATATTTGGTCAATGCTAAGTGTAGTAATGATAATGATGACAAAAGTAATTGTGACTGTCATTTCCAGAGTACACTCCCATGCACAAAGAACTGTGATAATGACTTTACATCAAGAGGTCATTGATTCATACAAACTGGTGAGGTAGCTAGTCTTCTTATCCCCGTTTTAAAGATAAGAAAACTGAGGCACAGCAAGAGTAAGCAATCTGAAAATCACACAGCTGTGAAGTGGTAGAAAAAGGAATGGATTCCAGGCGTATGTAACTCTAGATTGAAGAACGAAAAGAGATGGCCACTGATAATGCAGCCTCCCAGCTGAAATGAGGAACTGGAAAGAAATGAAATCCAGATATAGACAAATAAATAAAATTGGAAAGAACTCAGGAAATTTCTGGATAATTTAGGCCTCCAAGGAATCAACATCACCCACAATGTCTACATAATTTTGGCAATATGAAGTTTTTTGTGTGATTACAAATGACTTTGAATTTTTTTGCAGTATAGAAGGAGCCATTTGAAAAATTCAAAATCCAATCAGTGTATTATTTATATGATGCTTCAAAATTAGCTTGCTTCATTTCAAATAAAAAAATCATGCAGTCTGGGGAAAAAAAAGATAAGGTTACAAAACATGCCAGACTGTTTCCATCTCTGTGCACACCATCCTCATTCTAAGCAGTGACCTTGGAGGCTGTGACCTACTCCAAAGATGTAGCCTTTACTCCATGACATTTTGGGAAACAGCTTTGGAACCATCTTCAGAGTTAGGCACAGCACCCTGCCAGAAGCATAACTTTATAGCCACATGTTTTTTAGAACCAAGTCTGGAGAATAAAGCTGCTGATCAAAATAGGAAATGCTGGTTTTAGGTAAGAACATGTTGTGATTACAAAAGAGTAAGATCTCTTGCATGGCTTTCAAGGTGGCCAGAGGAGTTCCAGAAAGCTTTTGAGTAATAGTCGCCATGCTGGGAAGTGAATACGAGTTCCACAGGGTGAGAGCTGAGAAGGAAAACATTCATTTGTAATGTGAGTGCCAAAAACTAGACTATTGAAGATGGTGGCTGTGATGTAGTCCTAGTGCTTACACAGGTTTAGTGTTCCCTGCATGGAGCCCAGCACACAGCAGGTGACCACGGCGCATTTGCTGAATAGCTCAATTACTCCATCCATCTGTCAATTAGACAATGAACAAACTCTTGGCTAGTGAGAAAATCCCTTGCTCACATAACCGTTATTGGTCAAGACCTAAACACTCAGAAAAAGTATGGCTTCACTTAGGGAACCAAAATATGAAGAAAAAGTTGCTCTGAGAACCAGATGGCTCATTTTGCCATCTTTCTGAACATTTTTCCACTCAGCAGGCCATGTGCCCTAGATGTGTGCATACAGGGTGCCTGCCACACAAGGCCATTGCTCTGAGGGCAGGGTGGAAATTAGGTTTCCTCTGGCCCCTTTGTTACACTGCCCTCCCTGCTCTCCAGACAGCCATTCCAAGCAGCTTCTAATGAGAAAGGTGCCCTCTGCAGCTTCACGGAGAAATGAAAAACAGCTAGGGTAGATCAACAATAACACACATCTTCAAATGTCAACAAGAAGGCCTCTTGCAGGAATCTCTGTTCAAACAAACTTCATGACAAAATCTAGATGGTGCATTGTTTATTCATGGTTGGCCTATCTGATTATTCAGTTATTCATGTATCCCACTTTTATGAATAATTAATAATCACTATCTTATTACCTATCAGACACTGAAAAGACACAGGTCCTCACTTTGAAGGAGGTCTCCATTGAGTTGCAGGCAGAACACACACTCCTGCTCTCTGCCGAGTCCCCAGCACGGGCTGATGGGCATTGGCACTCTTCTCTTCCCTCACAGACACAGCCTCAGCCCTTCTCTCCTGCATGCTGAGAAGCCACTACCAATCCTCAGAGCTGCTATGGAAGCTTATTTGCAACTCTGCTCACTTATAATAATTCATTTATTCAGTTAGTCAAAAAGTATTTATTGAATGTCTACCATGGGCCAACTCTGCTTTGGACACATTAGTCCTACATTCTAGGAGGAGGGACGATGGACAAAGTGCCTGTGTGCTCATGGGAAAGACAGATAAACAAGTCTACAAATGACCACACAACACTAGTACTGCCATCATCTGAAACTTAACAACCTTGTTGCACAACACACAGCTAGTAAGTGACAGCATCAGGAGTCAATGTAGAAGTCAACGATCTTAACCCATGTGGTAAAAACATCCCTTAGAAAAGCAACCACAGGCCAGTCACAGTGGCTCACGCCTGTAATTCTAGCATTTTGGGAGGCCAAGGCAGGTAGATCACGTTTGTCAAGAGGTTGAGACCAGCCTGGCCAACATGGTGAAACCATGTCTCTACTAAAAATACAAAAATGAGCCAGTTAGTAGATGAGCCAGGCTCAGGCCTCTAATCCCAGCTACTTGGGAGTCTGAGACAGGAGAATCACTTGAACCCAGGAGGCGGAGGTTGCAGTGAGCCAAGATCGCACTACTGCACTTTAGCCTGGGTGACAGAGTGAGACTTTGTCTCAAAAACAAAACAAAACAAAAAGAGCAATTACAGCCCGGCCTGGTAAAAAGATAAAAAAATATTCACACCTAGTCAAAACCTGTAAAACAAGCTAATGATCTGTGAGTAGATGGCTGTGGCTTTGTGCAAGACTCCAGCTAGTGGGTCACACATAGGTTCCTAACGTACGGGGGTCAGACCTCTCAGAGGGGAAGATAAGGTGCAGGGAAGGCTGCACCAGATGATGGAAAAGCACCTCCAGGGAGTCAGTGTTAGGCAGAGGAGGCTTGTGAAGAGTTCATGTGACATTGTTCCATGAAATACAAGAGTAAAAAAGAGCACATGTTGTGTAATAAGTGATTTTGAATGTAACTAAATTGATAATATAAATATCATAAGTAGGTACCTTGACTATTTTATCTATATCTCTGTAAGTTTCTATATTGAAACTTGAAAATTTCTCTTTGAGAAATAGTAGATGAGTTTGTATTCAGGGTGGCTTACTTTTGGGTACATGAGATTATATTTACTGACTCATAAATGATGGAAAGAAGTGGGCATCAGAACCGGGGATAGAGGCCCAGCCCTTAGCCTAGAAACACATGCAGGGAGCCCCAGCAATGCTGTAGGAGCTGACTTGGGTGGAAAAACTCAAGCTGCCTTTACTTAGAAGGTTCATCTTTTAAACTCGTAGTGCTGCTTAGTCCAATCTACCAAAAAGCCCTATGCCCACATTTCCCAGCACGTCTTATGATTATGTCTTCATGGTTCTCTCTGTCCATTAGACAGGGCATGAGAGAGAAGAACCTAGCCTCGAAAAGCCAAGAGGTTCGTTCAGAGCCTAACATGATGGATGTGGAATGAATGAATAGATCAAAACGTTCTTTTCAGAAGCATTTAAAATATAGAGCTATGTCCTTATTTTTATATGGGAAATAATAAGCTTTGAGAATTAAAAGCATTACAGAAAAGAATGTCCTCGCCCAACTGCCATCTATCTCCCAGACTTCATATCTAACTATGATCTCATTCTAACTACTACCCTGGTCTCAACCACTGGACTCTAACGTACATGTGGTAATTCCTATGAAGTGAAACTTTATTCTGGTGAACCAAGCAACAGTCAAGAATGACCTTCATCCCTCATTTCAACTAGGAGGAAAATAACCTTGCAAGATGAGTAAAAGGTAAAGCCGTCATTAAGTCAGGTTAAGAGAGGTGTGGTTCATTCAGAAATCACGGGCCCATTTCTGAACAGACCCGGGCATCTAGGAGACATACACTCAAGGTCATATTGTTTACCTGTTAACATTTTTAAATGTGCGGTTTTCTAATTTCTTATAAGGATCCTTTCACAGCCAAAAAAGTACAACCAAAATAAAAACAAGTCTGCTAGTAATGACACAGGGACGCTCTGTGCTTCATTTTCAACCCATATAATTGACTTTGACAGCATAACATGAGCCCAAAGCACTATATTCCATACTGTCTTAGCAGAAAAAAAGAGGTAAAATTGCATCCAAGTGACAATTAACAACGGATACTTAAAAAATTCAATTTTATCTTTTAAACCTGGAAAAATGTCTACATCTTCCCCCAAAACATTCATCAATTTTTTAAAAAAAATTATCAAATTTGGATTTGGAGTATAGCATAATGTGAGCTTGTAATTAGAAATCAATGTGGATTCCAGGATCAAGAAATAATAGATGAAAATATTACAGTACCTTTCATAAACATTTTTCAGTTTGCTTTATATCAGCTTTCTTAATGAGGTACAATTCTTTAAAAGTACATCAGAATTAGAATTTTCTTGGCCAGTCATTATAACAGAGCTGTTTTTCAACAAAGTGGCAGGGGCAATCCAGGTGAATTCTGATTCAGCAAATCAGAATTTGTATTACTGTATTAAAGTATTACTGCAGAATAAAGTATTACTTCAATAATACTTAATAAAGTATTACTGCAGAATTTGTCCAAACTCAAACTCTAATCGAAGAAGTAATTGCATATGTCTGTTATCATCAGCAAGAATTGCCTAAATCAGCATTTGCCCAAGTTCCATAAAATGCTAATACTTTGCATTGTTAATAAATGCTCGAGTGGGAAAGAAAAGGGCTCCTTTTGTCAAGTGATTTAGAGAAATTTTAGATTGAAGAATATCAAACATTTCTTTTGACTGCAGGACTTCTCAGAGTCTTTAACATGTTAATATGCACAGTACTCTTAAAGTAAAAGAGTATATATTATTTTCCAGAGGCATTTGACAAATGAAACCCCTTTTCCTTGTAGTATTCCATAGAACCATCACTGATAAACATGTTTTGTGAAATGTGAATCTAGATAATATCAACCCTCTTTTAGTCAAATTAGTCTCTATTCTATTTTCCCACAGCTCACTATGACCTGAACAATTAGGAGAAAAATAGCCCCTGCTGACATAGTGGCTTATTAAAACAATAATCTACTTCACAAACAATTACATTTTAAAGCCACATAGTTCCTTCCCTTGAGAAATGTCTGTAAGCCAGGTGGCTCAGTTCTGAGAAGTTCCTGCACTGTGTATCTTGTGTCCCGACTGTCAGAGTTCTAATCTGTCTTACACCAAAAAAGTAACAACTGGTGGATGTATTATTATAACTGATTGCTCTAAAGAAAACAAAATGTGTTGGTGCACACTACGAAAGTCTCAAAATGGCAGACCCTGCACTCCAGATAGAAAACAGAGAGAGTTCTTAGAATGACTTACATTTAAAGCCAGGTATTCTATATTACCAGGATGGTGCCAAGAAGACTGACTTCCCTAGATTCCCAACAGAAGGACATCCCTGCTCCTGACCTGCATGTTCTATTTTTGGCAGTAGCCTCTCCAGTTGGCCCATGAGCCTCCCCCTTGGAAGGTACTTTTAAATCACCACATATATGCACCCTTCAATTAGTCCCCAGACACCAGGATTTCAGAGTTGAAAGGGCCTTACTTCAATACAAGCCTCTCTTTTGTAGATGAGAAAACTGAGGCTTAGAGGAAAAAAAAAAATCACTTGAGTCTAAACTAAAAACCAGATCCCCTCACTTCCTGCTTGATACGGTCATCTCTCACCCACTCAAGCTCAGAGACCCACGGATGACCTGAGGTCCAAAAGGCCTTCCAGAAGCTTCTGTTCTGGCTCACGAGAGCCAAGGCTCCAGCGGCAGCCACAACTTCGTGTTACCTCTTTCAAATGCTCTTCTGTCTCAGAGCACACAGCAGCCCAGCAATGCATGTTCTGGTTGACTTTCAGAAGCTACTGCAAATCAAATGCTGGGGGAAGGATATCTTTCGTCAAAAGAAAAGATCTTGAGATATTCAAATGTAAGAAATTTTGTCTTACTTGTTACAGCTCAGTAGGTTGCACAGTGCCTAGCACACAAAAAGTCCTCAAACCACATCATTGGGAATGCTTGATGAACTGAAGGCAGAGTCTTATACACCTTTAAGAAGCATTTAAGTCTAACTCACTACTTAAAAGAAAGCTTAATCCCTTTCCACAAAATCCATGCAAAGCCCCATTACCCAAGTTTATGCCACCTAATTTTTCTATCTGTTTTTGGAGGGTCCTGACCAGCATCTTCACTGTTGATACAGTTACTGTGCCCAATAAAAGTCAAGCAAAGAAACAGCCCCACTCAGGAGAGAGAAAGGTGTCCAGTTTATGACTGAGACCCGAGAAACAGCATCGGCTCTTTCTCTTGTTTAGTATCACCAAGTTTCAGTCTTCTTTTCTGTAAAATGATTTCAAAGATAGTAACATCTTCATTAGTTTGTTGGGACAATTAAACAATTCATTGTGTGTACATAGCAACTTGGCCAACTATGATTGCTTTTTAATGGCTGCTTATATTGAAAGGAATTATGAAGCTGGGTGGGTAAGACTTGTCTTGGGATCATTTGCATGTATCTGCCATGGGTGTCAATGAAGAGCGTGCAACAGACACATCAGGTGTTTGCTGTAGATGTAGATGCACTGCCCTGATACCCCTTAGGACCAAGACACTGTCTCCAAGTGCCAGGGATGTGCTTTCCCTGAGAGCTGCTTTGTCTAAGATTACACCCTTCTCCTGGCATTGCCCACCTCCACTGACACAATTAGGGTCAACAGCCCTCCAAATGACTATCCCAGCTACAGAGCAACTGACAGGGACTGCTAAGGCCTTTGCTGCAACTACATTACAGTTTGGCTTTTCCCTGTGCCTAACCCTGCTTCCCTCCCTTTCTGAGAGTACTCTCAATAAACTTCTTGCATGTTCATCTCAGAGTCTCAATTTCCCAGGGAACACAACTGAAGACATTATCCTTGGCCTAACTCATTGTTCAATAAAAAGTAGCTATCATTCTTTTGGTTGAATTTTCTAAAATATCCACACTTGTTTTCCATCACAAGAGACTTCCTGACTCTCTTTATGGGTGACATCCTTTTATGGATGGAGAAAAGTGGCAAAGATATAAATAACTTAAACTAATTTTTATTTATCATCTAAAGAGTCCTAAACTCTGCAGTCTGTTCTCACAGTAATTATCTCCACCACCGATTTACTACTTCTTTAGTTACCCTAGTTTTAAAGACATAAGAGAGGCACAGGAAATGATAGAATATCCTGTTATAAAACATACATAAAGCTTAGTTTATTCACAATAACTAAGTAATTTTATGTAATTTTAGATGCTCAGTCTAATACCCAATGCTGAGGGGAATAAGCCTTAGGTATAGGCTTGAAGATTTTAACCATTCAAATCCTACCAAAGGTAGTCTTACCTTATGGAACCAGTGGGCTGCACAAATGGCACTGGGCAAGGATGCAGAAGACCTGGTGTCTGGTCTCCCCTCCACCAATAACTCCCTCTAGGATCATGGGCAGGTCATTTCCCTTTGCTGGGCCCTACTTCCTTCATCAGCAAAACAAGGAACTTATACTAAATGAAGTCTAAGGTCCTTTCTAGTAAGAAAAACTTATGATTGTTTAAACCTTGTAGGGCTTTTTCCAGGCAACATAAATAAGATGTAGAAGGAAAGTGTAATAGCAGAGAAGATATTAAAAGTGTCATAAATTCAAGTTACCAACTTCCCAAATGTGTATTACAGGAGAGATGATTAAGTGAATAGGAACAGATTTAATAGCTGTATTTTCCTTTTGCAAGATTTCCATCTAAATCATTGCCTGTGTCATTGATTGTCATTTCCTTAATCTGGAGTGTTTGAATATATAGCTTGGCAATGCTTTGGACAAGCCATAAGTCAAAGTTAACATTTTAAGAAGCTAACCATGCCCAGATCTCTGCCTTGGGCAGCGATGTGCTGAAATACCAGCATCTATTTGAGATATTGGAAAGAGGTTATTGATGTCAGTGTGTCATGCACTGTGATTTGCAGGTGCCCCCCTGACTAACCTCTGGTAGCGATAACTCAGGGTAAACCTGAGGTAATTATCCTGGCCAGGGAGAGCTGGTTTAACTAGACTGGCCCTTTTGATGCATGTTGAACACGATTGCACCCTAGGGATTACACAAGTCCTGTGTGTGAGTTATTACATAAATTCTACCTTGGAAAAAGTAAGAAGGTGTGCTATCAGAATTTTTTTCTTCTCCCAGTCCCCTTGCTTTCAATGTATGGGTTCTTCAGTAATGCTTTCACCGTATTTACTTTGAAAATGATACTGCACGTGCTATGGAGTGAAATGGAATAGAAGAAGATACAGATGCTCCCAAGCACACACCTCAGAGGTCTCGCTTCCCAGTGGTTTTTGAAGCATGATTCTGGTTCAGAATCTTTTGCCTGAGGAAGCTTTTTTTTTTTTTTTTTTTTCAGTGTAATGGAATAGAAGAAGATACAGATGCTCCCAAGCACACACCTCAGAGGTCTCGCTTCCCAGTGGTTTTTGAAGCATGATTCTGGTTCAGAATCTTTTGCCTGAGGAAGCTTTTTTTTTTTTTTTTTTTTTTCAGTGTACAAAAGCTGAGACTTAGTCCAATCTTCACAGAAAGAACTCTCAAACTTTTGGTACCTCCTTAAGGCTTTATCTTCAATGAGACTCACAACTGCAGACCAGTCACGGAACAATTGTCTGACTCTCAGTTTCCTCATCTATAAAATAAAGATAGATAAACTGGCCCTACCAATCCTCAAGGCCAGAAAAAGGATCCACCATGAAGATCACCCCCATGAAAGCAATTTAGAAAGCACACAGGGCTCTGGCTTCGATGGGCTATTGTTTTATTATTGACTAAATGAATCATCAGCAGTGGTTTTAATGAACATACAAAAATGGGGTCTCCAGTTTATAGTTCAAGCTTCACCTCAAAATAAGCCCATAGATCAGAGTCAGGGATAAACAGAGGCAAGACAGACTCTACAAACCTAGCCCTTCTCTCTCCTTAGACCTGAACATGGCATTTCTTTTAGGAAAGGATCCACGTCTGCTTCTAGTTTTCACTGGAGCTCACAAAAGGATGAACACTTATTGATTTTCCCTTATTGATTTCTATTTCAGGGACCAAAGGGCACAAAATAGGATAACATCTAAAAAATAGTGTGAGCTTCCTTAGAAAGCCCCCTCAAAATAAGAGATTACTGTACCATTCAAGCAAGATTTCTTTTTCCAAATCCCCCACCCCAAGGTTTGTCATTTCAAACTCTACCCCCATAACAACAATGATTACATCTGAGAAATATGTTGCATTTCATTCAGCAGGATCTTCAGCCTTCAGCAAACAAACATTCACTTTGCCAAGGACTGCTAAAGAGCCACTAATGGGGTGAAACCTGAAAACCCTTTGGAAAAGAATAATGAACTCCACTCTGTCTTCAGGGGGTAATTTAGTAGGTAGATTAGGCAACACTTGATTAAGGGTAAACCTCTCTTTTCCATAGAAATATATTGTGTTTGTACAGAAGGGCTATATGAAGTGGAGGATTAGGTCAGAAATCCACAGGAAAAAGCAGGAGACGTTTCTCAGAAGAAATATGCAAGTTACTGCACATTTGGAAAAACAAGTCATACTTTATTGGGAGGAAAGAAGAAAAACTCCACATATAACAGTTTTATTTACCTGATTGCACTTGGCTTCTTGGAACATTTCTAACAAACAGTTACTTCCCAAATACATTGTACCGGATGTCTTGTCACCCGTGACAGTCTATGAGTTACTACAAAGAGTAATGACTTTAACTCAAGGCTACCTGAAACTGATTGTCAAATAAGACTTTCTGAGACTGCCTACAGGGGCCTGCTACAACAAAAGTCGTTTTTTTGGCTCGTGGGGGATTATAGTGTGAAAGAAAAACAAATGTCAAAATAAATCCCCAAGGAAAGAAAGCACTCCTGTGTCGACCCTCAGTCCTATTCGTCAACATTCCTTGTCCTCTGCAGACTAGCAAATACTTGAGTATTTCTCTTCGTCTGAAACCATGAACAGAGTCTGAAAAAATTAGATGGGGGTCAGTTCACATTTCAACAATGTGATAGGATTTATCCATAACTTAATGGAACTTCCCAATCTCTACCCATCAAGGTAGAAAACTGTAAAACAAACAAATAAAACACTTCACAGTGTTTAAAACAAATCATGATGTTAAGTTCTAATGAAAATTTAAACAAATGTGGATTCTTTTTTAAACCTGGGTTAGGATGACCTTTCTCATCTTTTCCATATGTTGAAAATGATGGCTGAAATGGAGCCTCCCTAAATCACTCTACACCATGCCTACCAAACAGCCATGGAAAACTAGGAACTAAATAAACTCATTTTGACAATGATGAATCTCTTAACTCTGCTGGTCAGGTTTCTTCTAATGGCAGTACTTAGGTAAGTGTACCATAACACATGAACATAGATCACAGTTAAAGTAACAATTTTAAGCTCAGGGAATTGAAAAAGAAATGAATTTAACTTAGTGACTTGGAGAGATGAACATATAGATATGAAGTTTAAAAAATTGCTGCTTAAGATATACACATCCTACTGCAAAGAAACAACTTAGCAAACCTTGGGAACTCCATAATGAACTATATGTTTTGCTGAAAGCTATGCATTTTTGAGGTTTATGTTGTTTGTTACACTTCCTCTGTTAGCTGATTCCAACTCTAATTGGAGGAGGAAAGTAAAGGAAGTCCCCTTCGAAAAAAGATATTGGCTGTACAGGGTTGCACAAATTAAAAAATAAAATTGTCTTTGTAGCTTTTTTTTTTTTTTTTTTTAGAATTCTATTAAAAGGACAAGAATAAATGAGAACATTCATTTGCTTTTTAAAGTGATCACACTTGGGTTTAACCACGGGCAGAGAAGAAACTTTACGGTTCCCTGGGAACCTATAATTTGGAAACGGAAGCACACAAGAACAGACTTTAGTTTTCAGGCAATAAATTGAAGAGAATTCTGCAGACATATAACAGAAAAGGAGCATAAAACATTGGCTTGTGCATTTTTTAGAAAGTTTGTTTATTAACTCGATAAGCTACACATGGAAAAATGCAGCCAAAATCTACAAGGATATCCACTGGGGTTTCAAATTGGCATATTTACTCAGTGAGAAATAGGTAGAGCTTTAAAAAAAAAAAAAAGCATCCCATTCTGGAAATGACGATTTAGTGTGAATCTCCAGAAAGACACCTTGTTGAAAAACCTCCATGTGGGCTCTGATGGGACACACAGAAGCCCAAAGCCCCAAGGTCAGACATAAATATCATGCCCTATAATCTGTGTTCTGGGAAAAGCTCTGCAGAATTATACAAGAAAATCACGATCTTTCACATCCACCTTTCACACACAATTCAACATTAACTTGAAGAATGTTTTAATTTTCCTCCTTATTGCCCAAAATGTTTTTTTAATGCTTTATTGGGAATTTCCATTTACTGGTGTGTGTTCTATATCTGTATTACTCATCAGTGTAAAATAGTTGCAAAGAATTTGTTGGTTGATACTCCCAATGGTCACTGTCTTCTATGATTAAAAGCTCATTATCAGTCTCTCTGGGAGAAAACTCTAGTAACTGAAGTCCACATATGTCAGGTACTGTGCTAGGTTCTTTCACAAACCTCATTTTATTTAACCCACCCAGGGAGGTAAAGATTGCAATCCCCATTTACAGATGAAAAAAGTAAGGGTCAGAGAGATTCTCTGCCATACTCAAGGCCTTAAGCTAATAATAATAAGGGCCAGTATTTGAACACTGGCCAGTTCAACTCCATGGTTCTGCATCCTTCCCTTCCTGTTCTCCTTGTCAATGCTCCAAAAAATGATTTGAGAAGCTAAATCAAGAACATTCCCTATTCCTGTAGATTGTGGACGATTTCCTTTAAAAAACAATAATTCAAGTATCTTCAAACAAAATGAGGACTCAGGACAAATACTAAACTGCCACCTTTTTCCAATGAGTCAAGTTCGGCTAACTAGGGTGTATTCTTAGTCACTTCATTTACACTATGTAGACCCACAGGGATCAGAGTGCCAAGCCACACAGCAGAGGCCACAAGCCAGTGGGCAACTCATGTGCACGTGTACTTCACAGGATCCCAGAGTGTTTAAAAATTCAACTAACTTCCTAAAATCCACAGATTTCACATACAAATTCCCATTTTATGGATTATCTTGGACAATTGGAGGTCCCATCACCCTAGGCCCACCTTTACAGCAGTGTTTAACCAGAGCGTAGTAGCCACTACTCCCTTTGATGAGTAAGGGTTCTTGAGTTCCCTACAGCTCCCCACCACCCTCAAGTATATCCACACACTAAGGCCACCCACAGCTGAACTTTTTCATTATGCATATGCTATTTTTCTTATAATAGAGAAATACTTCTCCAGGGCTTGTGTCTTTTGATAGACTGAATGATTGGCCTCAATTCGTCACCTCTTCTCGTATCTACTCCCATACATTTTTGTCTTTGTGAGTAGAGTGTATTTTTCCAATCTGTGGCTTGGCTATGTGCTTTGCTTTGGGCCAATGCAAAGGGTGAAAATCACAATATCAGTTCAAGACTAGGCCTCATGAGGCCTAGCATGTTTTGCTTATTCTCTTGTGCCTCAGCAACTGTCACTAGAAGAGTTTTCCCTGGGTTGCTCACACCTCTTCGGCCTTAGAATGAACACGTGTAACAGAGCTGCCCCAGACACCACCATAGATGTGCAGTGAGTAGAAGAAGTGCCCAGTCAAACCCACCCTAGAGCAGCTGGGCCAGTTAGTCAACCTGCAAATTTGTAAGAATAAACTATTGGTACTATAAAGCCACTGGGTTTTGGGGTGATTTGTTGCACAGCACAGCATTATTATGGCAACTGCTAACTGACACATCTCTACCAAAAATAAACCATAAAAAATAGGCAGAAAGAACCAGACATCATTATTTTTCCTACACACAAGCCTGTTTCTTATGTTAAAAGCCTAGACCCTGAAAGCATTTGAGTTTGCAATTTCTGTCGGAAAACTATAAACTTATGAAATAAAGAAGACTGGATTTGTAAAATGTTTCATACTGTGCTATACATCTAGGTTTGACTGAGGTGACGCAGATTTTGTCTATGCCTTTTGTGTTCTGGTTTGAACAATAAAAAGCATAATCACTCTATCTTCATTCAACTTTGTTACCAACTTTCAAATCAACTAGTTGAATCTCTTGGTGCTCTTCTTTGAAGCCTGATCCACTAGCTATTATTGTTGTAGGCAATACCCTACATTATATTTTTCTGGATATAATACCTATTGGGTTAGTTGAAATCATGAAGCCAGTGTACCCAGTTGTTACCAAATGCTTGTGTAGAATAAATCAAAATTAATAGGTGCCAGTGCCACAACCACCAACCAGCCAGGCTAAATCCCGATTGACTGACACTTAAAGGCTTAACAGGCTAACTTGTAAACGGGAAATGGTCAAAACAACAGCAATATTAAAAAAAGTCAAGTGCCTCCAGAAAGTTTTGTTTTCAGAAGGCAGTAATTACTACATCTGAGCACATCTGCTTAACAATCCAGGGAAGTGGGAGGTTTACTCTCTATTAACCTTAACCAGAGACATTTTCATCAAAAGTAATCGTGATTACTTTTTACTGCATTTCAAATGCTATCCTTTATTTGGGGTGGTCAGGAATGCAACTAAGCAAGTCCAGACCATGCTATCTTTTATGAATAGGGCTATGAGGTAGTTATCGAGGCCCGTTATGAAAATATTGCTCTACAAAAGTTCATGGGCCAAAACAAGACATTAATTTCCATAACTAGATGTGTCCTTAGAAAAGAAGAAATTACTATATATAGAAAAGATAAAAACTTTGATGCTCATTGCATATCAGATTAGACCTGTAGAAATACCTCTGCATATAGTAGATAAATCATTTTTAATGTTTCATTTACCTTTTCCTTGTTATAACAACCATTAGTCATGAACGCTTATTTTGGGCATAGTCAATTCTAAATTATTTATATGCTTTGACTCTTTAACTCTAACAACTACTCTGAAGCAGATGCAATTATTATTCTTCTTTTACAGAATACACCATAGCAAGGTGAGCCCTAGTGTCCGGTCCTCTTTAAAGTTCTGGGCCCACCTGGCCGGGTGCGGTGGCTCACACCTATAATCCCAACACTTTGGGAGGCCAAGGTAGGCAGATCACGAGGTCAGGAGATTGAGACCATAACGGCTAACATGGTGAAACCCCGTCTCTACTAAAAATAGAAAAAAAATTAGCCGGGCCTGGTGGCGGGCGCCTGTAGTCCCAGCTACTTGGGAGTCTGAGGCAGAAGAATGGCGTGAACCCAGGAGGTGGAGCTTGCAGTGAGCCAAGATCATGCCACTGCTCTCCAGCCTGGGCGAAAGAGGGAGACTCCATCTCAAAAAAAAAAAAAAAGTTCTGGGCCCACCTACTATTGTCTCACTATTCAGTGAACACTCCAAATCAAGCATCAATGTAAAGGGCCTTCAGTGACACCAGAAGGCATGCCTAGGACACAGAGAAAAAAAAAACCACTAATATTGACTAACGAGTCCCCATGTGCCATGCCCTATGCAAGGTATTTCCTTGTATTTCCTACTCTGGAATAATTATTGATTTTTCTTTTGGCCAGTTAAAAAGATGAACTATGAGTACATATTGAAATTATCTAACTTCTCCTGTCTCCAAGGAGGAAACCTAATATACGACTGGAGAAAGACACTAATTAATAACCAAACTTTAACATGAACTCCAGCCAACTTGAACTGCTCTGTTTAAAGGCACCCTGGAATAAATAAAGAAACTTCAAAGCAAATGCCCTGTTTTAACTTGAATGTTTTATTGAGTACATGGGGAGCACTCCTTGGCCAAAAATAAGGGTGGTTAATGAGGAAAAATTGGTGTTTCCAGTGAGTTGGTTTGTTTCTAAGATAGAACTGTCCATTGAAAGATAACTATATTCACGGAGAAGACAGAATAATGATCTGTGCCTGAGCCTCGCAGTCTTGAACAAAACAAAACTGGTTTTGTAAACTGTCTGGGATCAGCTGAATGCATCCTCACCCAAATACCTTCTGTGATAATACACACACATTTGCCTTCTTCTATTACCAATATAATTTAAATATAAATTGAAAATGAAGACATTTCTATGTTTTAAGTTTCTTGCCAACTATATAAATGCAGCCCTTACCTTTTAAGGTGAGTTACAGGAACCAAAAGACTCTGCATTGTATTTCTAGGCTCTACCATAATTGGCTTTTCATGGCCACCATTCTGAAAATGATGACCCTCCCTGGGAAAGAACTACTAGGTTCCTTGTTAGTGCTAGACCCAGGCAAAGGGAAAGTCCACCATTTCTGTGAATATTTTCCAGCAGCAATGGTGACATTTCTGAGAGAGTCCATCTCTAGTTATTTAGGGATTAAGAAGAGAAGCCCGTGCTTACCTGCAAATGCTGTGAGTTGTCAGCCATGCTATCTTCTCGCCTGCGGACTTCTTCTAGTAGCTGAGCATTTTTCTTCTTTTCCAACTGTTGATTGTGCTTGAGGTTGGCCACCTTCTTATTCTGATCTTTCATATGCCTGAGAAAAGTCAGCACAGCTTGGTTAAATTCTACCACTGGAAGATCATATGTTATCACAAATAGACTCAGGAAGTACTAAGCATAGGCTATCTGGATATGGGCTTGGAAAAAAGATGATACTTCCAAATAATCCATTAATTCAACTACAAATATGTATTGAGCATCCACTTAATACCAGGTCCCAGGAAAGTACTGGGGCTGCAGTGGCAAATGGGGCAGGTATAATCTTCACCCTCATGGAGCTTAGAGGCCAGTGGGCAAGATGGACAAGTATCAAGGAAACACAACTTAGGTTTCTTACCCGTTGAAGGAAACAAACAGCATGCTGTGAGAGACAGTGATGTGCTTGTGTGGACAGGTGGTGGAGTGGAAGGAGATAACTTTAGATGCTGTGGCCAGGGAAAGCCTCCCTAGCAAAGTGAGACTGTGGGTGAGACTAGAAGGAACTAACCAAGAGAAACACCAGTGGCGGAGCTCTCAAGTAGAGAGAACAATGCATGTAATTCCCAATACAGGAAAGAAGAAACCGGAAGGCTGCAGTGAGGCTAATCCAGGGAAGGGTAGATGTGGGTGGGAGATGGGACTGCACAGGTAGGCAGGGCCCAGACACATAGGGCCTCTGGTCCATGATAGGGCATTTATTTTCTCCTAATTGGTTGCTGTTCTAATTATTATCATTATTATTCTTTTGGATCATGTTCCTATTCTGAGATCAAAATCCATTACTTTGATTTTAAAATAACAATTACAAGGCTCCAATCAAATACATTGTCACCACTTAGCTCAAACACAATAACAATTTGGCTTATCATAATGTTAACAAAGTTCTGGAGCTTGGAGTAAAAATTCTTAATGAATCTACAGGATGTCAAAGTGCAAAATCATAAAGTGATCAAGTGAGTAAAAGACTAAGTATAAAGAACGGGTTCAAGAAAACAACAACGGGAATTATAAGCTTAATGTGTACTATTGCACAAGCAGCGTTTAGCAAAACATTCCACAGATTTAGGCAACCATGTCCACAGCAGCTGTAATAAATCTAATCCAACACATGAGGAGGTAGGCGGGCAGTACGGCGGGTTTGGGAGTATTGACCACAAGAGGAGGGACGAGCAGCAGAATCATTTGGGGTCCTTTCGGATCCCTTTCACCCATACCACAGCATTGCCACGTCAACCACTGTTACTGAGCCCTGACTCAGTAAAAAACATACTGAGAATCACTGATCTTTTGAAAATGTAAACAAGGTAAGAACTAGATGATAAATAGCAAACGTGAAATTGAAGCAAGTAAAATCAAATGAAAACTGCTCTCCACAAGAAACTCTTATCTCTAGTCCCCATAAATTATGTACTCCCCTACTCTCTCCCATTCCAAGCAAACAAAGCACAAGAGCACTGTTTAGTTAGTAGAATAATATTATCTGGCACTAACAGTGTACTCCCTGCTAATAAATAGTCCGAGGGTGCAGTGGCTCATGCCTGTAGTCCCAGCTACTCGGGAGTCTGAGGCAGGAGGATCACTTGAGCCCAGGAGTTAGAGTCCAGCCTGTGCAACATAGCAAGGCCCCATCTCTAAATAACACACACACACACACACTATATATATATATATATGTATGTATATACACACACACACACATATACACACACACACATATTATATTCTGAACTATATATTCTGAATACTTTGGCTTCTTATGAATATTTACACTAACTGAAGCCATGATTTAAATATTATTGGTAGCACCTATTAGGAGGTTATAAAGTATGATAGAAAGACCATCTCCTTAGTCTTTGAGTTGCATAATTTTTGTCCAATATTTCTCCATTTTTACCTGATACAGCAATGTACACACATGAAGCCACCAAGTCAAACTTGCGTGCTAATCCACTTTGAGGAAACTGTCTTTTGGTTAGTATAAAGATGTTAAGAATGACTCTTGCTTTCTAATTGAATGAGGACACAGTATTTCCAAAGCCCATGTGAACCTAGGGCAGTCATATTTTCCAGTTCCTTAGGAAATAAGGCCAGAGCTCAGAAACAGGATGTAATGGAGAGGTTAGGATGATTCGTGTGATTGTTTAATTAGAGGGTATTTTTTAAAAGAAATAATTGTATTACTTTAGAGTATAGTGTTAAATAGAATCGACTGCTAAAAGTGCCTCTGCCCCAAGTATGGGTGACAAATACAGATTATTATTACAAACATCATTTGCATAGTGAAAGAACTCCCATAAAGTTCTTAGAGCAGTCTGAACACAGTGACCTTACTTTCAGGAATACTGCAACGATTTTTCAATCCCAAAGAAAAAAAGCAAATTCTAGACCCACATGTCCCTTAAAGCTTTCCTAAGAATGAGTGGCGGCCAGGCGCCTTGGCTCACGCCTATAATCCCAGCACTTTGGGAGGCCAAGGTGGGTGGATCACAAGGTCAGGAGATTGAAACCATCCTGTCTATCACAGTGAAACCCCTCTCTACTAAAAATACAAAAAAAAAAAAAAAAAATTAGCCACGTGTGGTGGCGGACACCTGTAGTCCCAGCTACTTGGGAGGCTGAGGCAGGAGAATGGCATGAATGTGGGAAGTGGAGGTTGCAGTGAGCCAAGATCACACCACTGACTGCACTCCAGCCTGGGTGACAGAGCAAGACTCTATAAAAAAAAAAAAAAAAAAAAAAAAAAAAATTAGTGGCTAAGAAAAATGGGGAACTGAAGTTTTGACATTATGCTGGAGGCCTATCTCCAGCCACTCCTTTCAACACTCCCTTATTTAAGACACCAGTGACTGAAAAAGGAAAGTCGGGTTTGGAATGGCATTGCTCAGGATTTGGGCCAATTAGAGAGATGCAGAGCAAGGTGATGAGAATGATCATCTTGTATTTGTACATGAAACTGTCAATAGATACATATAAAGTGTCCACACTCTCCTGAAGTAGTGCCACGGTTTTCAAAGACATTTCTAGCAGTTGAAGTCTTTCTTTCACTTAATGCTTACTTGAAAGTCAAAAGGGAAATGAAGGAATGCTCTCGCACAGGTAGGAAAGAAGCAAGAGGTGGGGTGGAACAGGTGAGCAGAGCCTCACTACCAGAGAACTCCTCTCTCAAGTGTTTCTCAGGGAAGCCCTAAGGCTACCTAAAACACAGGTTAAAATGGCAATTTATGAGGGAGGCAGGCAGAGGAGTCATGAAATTTAAAAATACTAGATCTCTTAGAGAAGAGAAAATGCCCTCACAGATGCTCAGTGAAAAAATGACCACAGTGATTTTTGCTAGCAACAACTTCAGCATTTGTAAGAATAAAATCTGTAAGTGACCTATCAGTCTCCACATCTTCCCCTACCTGCAGAAGTACATCCACACTGAATGAATCAAAGTGCTAAATTCAGTACAGCTTTCAAATATCTCCAAAATCTAGACGGGAAGGGCCCTGGTCATGGAGACTGCCATGCCTTCTTACTAACTTTGTCAAACACCCAACCACTTGGCAAGGCTCTGCCAGAGACTGACTTGCTCCATTATTTAAAAAAAAAACAAAAAAAACAAAAAAATGGTTTCTTTGGGGTGAATTTTTTCTCCAGAAAAAAACAGCATTAAGAATATATGCAAAATGCAAATTTTAAAAAGATAAAAACAATTATGGTAAAAGAAGTATTTGGAAAATATAGTGGTAAGGTTAATTTTCAATGTTTAATTTAAATTTACCAGTTTCATAAAGCAAGGGATGTCACTATTCAAAATTCAGTTGCCATCAAGGAATTTGCATTAAATTAAAAATTTCCAATAGGTTCAAGGTCAACAATGACTACCATATTAAGAAAGCATGTCAGAGAGAACAGAATCCTGCCATTTTCACTAGAATCATCTGTCAAATTCTAAGAATAAAGTGCTAACTTGGTAGTGAGAACGTATCAGACTCAGACCTCTGGAATTACATAGCTAGGAGTGCAGGACAGGAGATGCATATGTTTGTCCAAGGGCACGTGCATATTTGCAAAACAAGGAGAAAATCGAAACTTATTTTGAAATCTCAATAGAAACAAAAAGACGCCACTTTTTCACCCATCTGCTCTCAAAAACTTTTTAAAGATTGGTAATATTCATTGCTGGGAAGAATGCAGGAATCTAGCTCTCTCACATTGGTCAGGAGGAGTGTAATTAACAAAAGGATTTTTGGAAATCAATTTGGCAATTTCCACCAAAGCATACCTTCCTTTTGCCTAAGTAAACCCTTCTTCTAGGAAAACAACCTACAAAAGTGCTTGCACATGTGCACATATATATATAATATATATATATACAAACATTTCCATTACAACTGTAGAAGTAAAAATTTGAAAATTGTCTAATCATCCATCAGAAGGAAACTGAAAAAATTAAGTATATTCATAACATAAAATCAGGGTCGCTAAAAAGATTAAGGCAAAATGAAGTATGGACATAGAAAAGCCTTCAGGATATATTGTTACTCAGAAAAGAAAGCAGGTAGCAGAAATAGAAATAATACATGTAGTCTGATCTTATTTATGTTAAAATAGGAATGCCTATTTGGATGTATATAGACACACATGCATATAAATGGAAACTCCTGGAAACTCCACACCAGTCTATAAAAACAGTGGTCATGACTGAAGAAGAGAATGGGTTTGGGAGGAAATGGGATCTTCAATTTATACTGTATGGGTGTGTGTGTGTGTGTGTGTAAATGGGGTATAAATACATACATGAAGATGCACAAATATTAAGTGTACACGTCAAAGGTTTTTGACCAATCAAAATACAGAGCATTGCCATCACCCTGCCTCATGGCCCTTCCCTCTTCCCAGAAGTGATCACTATTCTAATCTTTATTTATACGGATTTCTTTTGTTTGCTCTTAAACTTTATATATATGGAATCATATGGTACATAATCTTTTATATCCGACTTCTTTTGCTTAGCATAAAGGTTTGAGATTTATTATTCATATTGTTGTTTGTATTATAGTTCATTGCTTATTGCTGAGTACTATTCCATTGTATGAATACACTATAGTTTGATTAGCTATTTCCTTGTTAATGGATATTTGGGCTGTTTAATTTTCTTTTACTGTTAAGAATAAAGTTGCAATGAATATTCTTATACCAGTCTTTTTGTGGATATATGCATTCATTCCTGTTGGACAAATAAGTAGATGTATGTTTAACTGCAAGTGTAAAATGGTGCAATCCCATGAAAGACTATTTCTCAGCCATATGAATCTTCTAGGGACAGCAGTGGCTAATAGCATAAATCTTGGAAGAAGACTGCCTGGAATCCCATCAGCAGTCTGCCATTTCTAGCTGTGTGGCCATGGGCAAGCTTCTTAATCTTTGTGCCTCAGGTTCCTCACATATAAAAATGAAAACAATAACTGTATCTAACTCATAGGGTGATTGTGAGGGGTTGATGAGTTAGTACTGGTAAAATGCTTAGAACGGACTGCATCATGTTCACTCTGTTTCACTCTTAGCTTACAGTAAGAAGAATGTAATCATGTCTTGTGCAATATTGTGCACACATATTTAGTGCCTTGTTACCCATTTCAGAACAGCAAGTATTCCAAATACCTCAAACAATGGACTTTGGAATGCATTATTGAATGCTTTATGTCACACATTTAGCTCCCACTTACACTTTCCTTAATAATGAGATGAGTTACATTTCTAGCAGGTTATCCTAATGGAAGCATTGCAGGAAGCTCATGACAGCCATAGGTAAGTAAGCTGGGCTCCTGAAGTGACTGCTCAAGTAGGTGGGCCACACACACACAATGGAAGCTGACAATGCACATTGCAAGCAGAATTTCTGATAATAGAAGTTTTTACTTGTAACCACTGAGATAATTCCATTTTTTTTTGATGCCTGTAAATACCATTCAGTACTCCAGCAAAGTTATACATTTTAGAAAGCTTTCATAAATATTCTAAGGATTTTTTTTTACAGCAAGCACAAATGTGCTAAATGTCATGAGCATGATATCCTTTCCCGGAAGAGAAAGGATCTGGCCTGCTGTGGCAACTTGAACATAACTCTCCTCCCAGCAAAGAGCCAAAAGCTAGAGCAAGGTCTGAAGACTTAGCTCCAGGATAAGCCAGAGCTCGTGGACTTTTGCACCTTGTGGCAGCCTCTCAGGAACAGCCCAGCTTTTTGGCTACTAGTTTTGATCATGGTCAACTGCATAAGTCCTTGTCAAAGCCATGCAGCAGGATGCCCAAGCCCACATCCCCACATTTGCTGTCTTGGCTTCCCTCCTTGCTTTATTCTTCCTCCTCTCCCTACTGATGCTCCTTGCTCCCCGGAGGTGAGTACCATCATGCATTGTGTCTTCCACCTCCTCTGTGGTGCTTGGGGCTACACAAGGCCCCAGAGACAAAGCCATCCTCAGTTAAATCTGACAATGCCAACACACTTAAAAAAAGACATCTGTCATTTACCAGACCAGCAGGACACACCCAGAACCTGATAACATAGCATAAGATAGCTAAAAGAAAGGTGTCAGAGGCAGTGTTCAGATTTGAAAACTTGAGAAGTAGAACTTCTTGCAGGCAAAGACAATTTTGGTCTCCATCTTGTAGCATCAGGCCCCACTAGCAAAACCCTCCTTGGGGAAGATGTTCCTATTCCTTGCTAAGCCTGAAAAAAATAATTGAATCATATGTGACCAAGGGGGCCGAGAAGCAGTGCAGTAAATGCCCAAGATCAAGGACTTTGTTGCCAGGTCAGCCGCATTCTTATTGCAGCGGCATCCCTTACCAAGTCTGTAACCCTGGTCAAGTTATCTCATTAGGGGATGGGGACATTAAATGATTTAATAAACCTAAGGCTCTTAAAATAGTTCCTGGCACACAGTGAGTGCTTTATAAATAACAGTGTCACAGGATCCTTAGGGTGTTGCTCCACCAGCTGGAAACCTCTGTGGCCAGCAGCACCCCTGCTTGGGTTTTGCTTGAGCCCACAAGCAAAGTGGGTTTGTTCCACCCACTCGACCCAGCAGGCTGCGCTCAGCTCACACTACCATCTCAGATCTCATGCCTGCCAAGGGCAAGCCAGACATGGAGTGATGAGGGGTGTGTGAGCAAGCATGGAGTCTGGCTACTGCACACAGCCAGGTGCACCAGCTGTGGCAGGGGGCGCAGCTCCAGGCGCCTGCTCCGTGTAAGGCTGCAGCTGGACCAGGTGTACCACAAGCGACTTCCCTTGCAGGCACCAGGGTACGTGGTGGTACCCAGAAGCTTGGAGACACCAGGAACCGCAGAGCCTCAGAGAGGGTGCCACAGCCCTGGCTCTGAGAGACCCTAGGTCTGGCCTTTCCAAAGAGCGGCAGCTCTTCTCTCCTCACCACCCACGATATGGTGAGTTGGGGGTGTGTTTCAGCCCTGTTTCTGTTACAGCTTTTTCTGTCCCACCATTCAGTGGGTCCTAAGTTCTTGTCCCACTTCCAGGAAGAATGAAGAACATGGACAACTGGAGGGTGAACAAGGTGGAGAGGAGCTTCACTGAGTGACAGAACAGCTCCCAGGAGACCTGAAATGGGTAGCTCCTTTCTGCAAGCAGGTCATCCCAATGAGTGTTCAGCTCTCAGCAAAGAGGAAACTCACGGTGGGTACCTCCTATCCACAGGCAGGTTGTCCTGAAAAGTTGAGGAGACCCGAAGCAGGTAGCTCCTTCCTGCAGCTGGTAGTCCCAACATCTGTGTGAGTCTGAACGAGTCCAGGGTTTGTATGGGCTCAGAAGGAAGAAAGTGCATGCTGATTGTTCCACGGGTGGCCATGGGCAGGCCCAGAAAAGGCATCAAAAGTTCTCACTCTGGGCTTCAGACTCCACCCAGAACAGGCAGCCCAGTCCCCAGGCTTCAGTCTGTCCCTGGCTTGAAGGTGGGGCTTCACCAGGGATCTGTCCCTTTCTGCCCAGAAACCTGTCTGCCTCCCGCTGCCATCAACATGCCATCCACAGTGCCCAGGATATTCATGTGGAGGGGTGCCTGCAGGCCCATGCCAAGCCGTCCTCAGCACCCCTGGCCTCCCACCTGTGCTCGTCGGTACCCAAAGTCCAGAGGGGGCCGAAGTAACAGAAAACTGGAGTGTCAGTGCTGCCCTGAGCATGCGCACACCTGGCCAGGTTGCAGCAGCGCCCAGACTTGGCCACAACTTTGCTCCACACAGAAGCAGGCACCAGGAGTGGGAAGAGGACAGGGAGCAGAAACAGGCACTAATGAGCCTGTGGGCACTGAGGGCTTCCTGGCCCCTGAGAGTGCAGGGATGCATGGATCCAGAGCCACAGCTGGGCAGCTGTAGCTGTGCCCAGGAGCGTGGGGCTCCTGCTCTGCCAACTCAGTAGGGGGCAGGGCTCCAGCCTGTTCTTGGATCCCGCTGGACCCACAGAGCATGCAACCCCAGCTGTGCCTCCCCACTGCAGCCACTATCTTTACAGCAGCCACTCCAGACGGGCCACTGCAGCCATCAAGAGCCTGATCCCCTTGCCCCAACCCTCTTCTAGAGAACTTATCTACTCCCCCACTACACTTACCATTTACTTTCCCACCCAAGCCAAGAAAACCTTGGGAGCAATCTTAGCAGGTGACACAGCAGAAGGTCACAATTAGCAAAAGAAGGGTTTATTTTCCTTCACTCTGGTGGAGGTTCTGAAGGGCTGATTCCTTCAAACATTCTCCTGTATTCTGGCCCTGAAACCTCCCCCAAATATGGATGCAACACCACCTGAAATGTAAATGGAACCCAGCGCCTGAAAGCCAATGCTAAGAAATGATAGAGCCTATTCAGGAAGGCCCCAGAGATGGAGGGCAGAGAGACCCTGGGTGACTGCAGATGCCCTCCTACCCCTCCTGATGGACTTGGTAGGATTGGCATGAGCCCATAGGAAACTCCAAGGGGAAAGTAAAGGCAACTTTCTCACCCTCTGCAGAACTCAGTGTTGAACCCACAGGCATCTAATAATATGATGCTCTTCCTTTCGAGCAGACCACACACAGATGTCAGGGCCACATGATTAACTAACGAGCCTGGCTCTGATTTACTATTTACCAAATAAATTTCTTATCACTTGGCCTCCCATCTAGGTCTGGTGAGCCAGAGAGCACAGGGTGGTCATGTAGGTCTGAGGATAGTGGCCCTGGAATGGTTATTTTTCACATTGTTAAGCATTAAATATGTTCTCACAGTCTGCATCCCTCTCACTGTAGACTGGACTGTATGCTCAGGATTCCTGGCCCACATGGTCAAAGCTGGTGGCAGATGCACTTTCAGGAGAGTCCAAAGCAGGGTTCCTCTGCCATCTGTGCCCGCATGAAAATATCCCCTGCTTCAGTATGTTGTGGCTCCACACATCCACCTGGTGCCTCAAAGCTCCACCCAGAGCCAATAGCACAGGAGTGCAAACAGGGAAACATTGCCCCTGCTTCCATGAGAGCTGAAGCCACCATCACATTTTGCCTGGACCACAGGTCTCTTCTCTCCTCCCTGGTCTCCCTGCTTCCACTCTTGCTTCTCTTTTCATCCATTCTCCATCCAACAGCAAGACTGGGTGTTTCAAAGTAAGTCAGATCATGCACTTGTTGGCATACAATCTTCCAATGGCTTCCCTTTCCCAAAGAATAAAATTGCACACCTGTGAACTTTGCTGATCAGTCTCAATCCACACCATTCTCACCGTTAGCCCCAGAATCAGGAATTCAGTTTCCTTTCAGTTGCAATAACACAGCAGCTCCTTCCCACCGGGAAGTATAGGCACAGGCTATTCTCCCTGTCTGGGATTCCTCTCCACAGCCACCACTCCTCCCACAACTGACTTTTACCCTTTAAGTCTCAGCTGAAGTAATGCCTCCTCAGAAGGCCCTTTTCTGGGCATCAATTGCAAGGACGCCACTCCTATCACTGAGAATCTCTGACAGCCTGACAGCACCCCATGCACTGGTTTCACAGCATTCAGCCAATTTGTAATCATATATTTATTTGCATTTTGAATTCCTTATGGACTATTCCACCACCAGACAAGCAGGAGTCCATCTCCAGGACATTCACTAGAGTGAAGGAATGAGTCCTACCCATGTCCTCTCTGGCCCAAGCTACCGCCATCTCCAAGTTGGATGAGGATGCTGGCTCCAGTTGTCCACCCAATCCACTCTCTGCTGGGCAGCAGAAAGTATACAAAGGGATTATATCTTCCTCCTTTGAAAAACTTTTCACTGGTTCTCCACTGCCTGTAAAAACATCCATGTGTTGGCCGGGCATGGTGGCTAACGCCTGTAATCCTAGCACTTTGGGAGGCCAATGAGGGTGGGGGCGTGGATCACCTGAGGCCAGGAGTTCGAGACCAGCTGGCCAACATGGCGAAACCCTGTCTCTATTCAATATACAAAAATTAGCCAGGTGGGGTAGCAGGTACCTATAATCCCAGCTACTCGGGAGGCTGAGGCAGGAGAATCACTTGAACCTGGGGGGCAGAGGTTGCAGTGAGCCAAGATCACGCTACTTCACTCTAGTCTGAGTGAAAGAACAAAACTTTGTCTCAAAAAAAAAAAAAAAAAAAAAATCCATGTGTCTTCACACTGACTTCTACCAGATTTAACTCCTACTGTGCGAGTCTTATCTCACCCTACTCCCCCAAGCTACACTGGCCTTCCATTTGCACCCTGACATGCCAAGTCCTACTGTCCTCCATGGCTCTGAACAAGTAGTTTCCTCTTCTAGAAACTGTTTACCTCACCCCCACCCCGCCCCTTCCTTCATCACTGATAACTCATACTTATTTTTTCACCCCAGTATAAACGTGATGTTCTCTGGAAGCTGTCCTGGCCTATCAAGAAACTTAGGTCCTCCTGTTACTAACTCCCAAATCACATCATGCCTGCCTTGCCATGAACTCATCACACTTCTGCCCCTTTCCTGTCTTCCTTGTTCTGCTATAGGCACCCTCTGTACAGTGATTACACCTATCTTCTTGTCTTCTCTACACAGGGCCTAGCACAATGCCTAGTCCATCGTCATCCACAGATTTCTGTTGGTGACAATTTAATTTAATATTATTTATTTCTGGAACTGACCCTCACTTTGGTCAACGGATGAAACAAGTCCCCCTATTTTGCCACATGCTTTATGTGAATTCTTAAAATTATTTAGGAATGTGTATCTAGGGATTTGCATAAATTAATTTTGCTCTCTTACATCTGTTTTCAGAATGGCATTTTCTATTAAAAAAGTTCAATTCCATAAAACGATTGTCAGTTCCTTATCAATGAAATGATACCCAGTCAAAAAAAAAAAAAAAAAGGCACAAAAAACCTGGACTGATTCTTCACATTGACTTCTACCAGGTCTAACTCCTACCATCCAAGTCTTATCTTATCCTCCTCCCCCAAGCCACACTGGCCTTCCATTTGCACTCTGACATGCCAAGTCCTACTGTCCTCAGGGTGGTAGGTGATGATGAATACTGAGTATTATTAGCTGGTGGTAACAATGACAACCTAGAGTTCTCATCTTTAGAAAGATAATTTTCAAAATTAAACTGGAAATCTAAGAGGCTGAGGTCAAAAAAGAAAAAAGAAGCCTGAGTAACTCGTTCTGAATTTAATTTGTATTCAACAGATGATTTTTAAAATCTACATAGTTCACAGCAGACTGATGGTTTATTCTCATTTATGCCACTGAGAAAGCCTTTCCAAAGTCTGGAATAGTGGTCAGCAATCTTTTTCTGTAAGTGGCCAGACAGTAAATATCTTAGACTTCACAGGTCACATGGCCTCTGTCAAAACTACTCAACTTTGCCTCTACTTTCTCATGTAGTGCAAAAATAGCCACAGAAAATATATACACTAATATATACACTAACCATATATACACTAATATATACACTGTGTTGCAATAAAACTTTATTTGCAAGAACAAGTAGCAGGGTCAGATTTGGCCTGTTGGCCAGAATTTGCTGAACACTGATCTAGAACATGAGACAATAATCATCATAGCAGCAAGTGCTCATATTACTTACTCCATGACATCACATGATGTGCTCTAGCCATTTTACATATATTAACTTACTTAATTCTTGCAAAGGCCTTTCTAGGGAGGTCCTATGTGTTTGCTCCTTTTACAGATGAGGGAATTGTTGAAAGTTACAGAGCTAGTGAATATCAGAGCCAGGATTCTCAATCATTCTGACTTCAGAGACTATCTCCAACTCTTAACCTGTGTGCTATGCCAACTAACTTTGCAGAATGTTGCAGAGTTCCTTCCTACCACTGTCCCAGTTTCCCTTCCCCAAAGCAACCCTACAAAGCTCTATGGAGCACAAATGGGAACTCTCAGGATACTGTGTCTGTTCTATAGTTCAGCCACTTCAAGACACACCACTCCAAACTTCATAGGATGCCCCTGGCCAGTAGCTTGGTTGACTATTAGAGAACAAGATACAGATGAAGTCATAATTTGGGAACATTAGCTTTCCACCAGAAGGGCTTCAGGATAGAAGGTGAGAGCTCAGCAACTTAAATGCCATGGGGCAGCAAGTTATTGAAATGAGGACTCAGCTATGAAGCAGAACACAAAAGCAACAAGGGAACCCTGCAATTTCCCTGTTAATTTCCATTCTCTGAACCCATTAATCTCAAGGTGATCACCTTTTGAAAAAATTACAAGGTTTTATGGATGGATATAGCCCCACAAGCAGAAATTTGTATTGTATTTCACATTCTGGAACCTAAGTGTATCATGAGTTTGATTCTTCTTCCTGTACAAACAGATTAAATCTGAGACAAAGAGTTTGGAGATAACAAAATAAGCGAAGATAAAAACAGAAGCTCAACAAAACATTCCCTTTCTGTAAGAGAAGGACAAAAGGGCAAGGACAATACAGATATCAGGTAACGGATCTGAGGACAGAGCTTCAGGACCAAAGGGGCAAACCCAAGACAGGGCAAGACATAAAATGAAAACTCCTGCCCTCTTCCCACCTCATATCTCCTCTTTGCACATCATTTACCTCTTTTCAAATTAAAAAATGGAATCTAAACACTTTAAAAACAAAACATTCATTTAATTGCCACAATTCCATGGAGTACCGTATCATTCTAAAAGCCTACGACTCCACTGTTAGACACAGGCACATTAGGGCCAATTTGGTAGGGTGTCAGCTGTATTTACAGTTTGGAGCAATATAAAAACATATGGAAACTGTGAAAATTGACCCCCTGGGGGCTAACGCTGGAGGAAACCAACATTCCACAGTCTGGCCAGAGGTTGAGGGCGATTTGCCCAGACAATATACAGCCAAGGCAGCCTATGAGCACAAGGGGCACTTCGTGTATGCAAGACCTATTTTTATTGCATCCAATCTGAAGTTGGGCTGCAGTGGTCCAGACATAAAATAAAATGGAGGTATAAGAAGATAAAATCTTATATGATGATTTTCCAAATTAGAGTATGGAAGTAATGTGTTGGAGTTTATATTATTTGCTATCAGAAACTCATTTTACAACATTGTTAAATAATAAAAGCACCCCCCATTTTCAAATGTTGAATTATGTATCAGATCCTGTGCTAAACACTGTAAAACTAAAATCTCAGTTAAATGAAACAACATCCTTACATGGAGGGCACTTTATCCCCATTTTACAGATGAAGAAGCAGAGGCTTAGAGAGGTTATATAATATGCCCAATATCATATAGTTAAAAAGTTAGGGATGCAGAATTTGAACCATTGTTTTGATGATGTCAAAGATTATAGCATCTATTATGCTAAACAAAAATAATAAAATATTGTACATTACTGAGGCCTTTGCCACAAAAGAGAATGGAACATACTAACTAGGCCTAGACATTCCCCTTTGAAAGTTACAATCTCTTTTTTTTTCTATGAGGTAGGCAAAGCACCAGCTGTAATAAAGCAAGTTATATACTCTTTAGGATCTGGTCCATCTGAGGTGTGGCTTATTGGACCAACCCAAAAATAATTTAGACCAGCACTGAATTAGATTTCTATTGGTGCATAACAAATTCCTACAAACTTAGCAGCCTAAAACAACATTTATTTATTATCTCACAGCTTCTGTGGGTCAGAAGTCCAGGCACAGCTTAGCTGGTTCCTCTGTTTATGGTCTTACCAGGCTGAAATCAGGGTGTCAGCCAGACTGCAGTTCTCATCTGCAGGCTTAACTGGGGAATAATGTGCTTCCGAACTCATTCAGGTTGTTGGCAGGATTCCTTTCCTTGCAGCTCTGTGCCTGAGGTTCCCAGCTTTTAACTGGCTATTAGCTAGAAACTGGAGGCTTCTCTCAGGTCTGAAAGGCCACCCAAAGTTCCTTGCCATGTGGCCTTCTACCTAAGCAGTTCAAAACATGCCTGTTTGATTCTTTGAGGCTAGCAGGAGAATCTCTCTCCAGTCTGCTGAGAGGAAGTCTCATATAACATAACATAATCATGGCAGTGGTACTCCATCACCTTTGTCATAGGATATACCCTATTCACGGGAATGACATCCATCACCTTTGCCATATTCTATCAGCTAGATGCAAGTCACAAGACCCGCCCACACTCAAGTGGAGGAAATCATACAAGGATGTGAAAACCAGGGGGTGGAGATCATGGGACCATGTCAGAATCCTGTCTCTCACATGCAATATCCAATAGACCTTTCTGCAATTATGGAAATCTTCTACTTCTACGCTATCCAGTAGACTAGCCATGAGCCACATGTGGCTACTGGACACTTAAAATGCAGCCCATGCAACTATAAAAGTGATTTTTAAATATTATTTAATTTTAACTAATTTATATTTAAGTAGTCTCATGTGGCTAATGGCTACCCTATTGGACAGCACAGATTTGAACATTAACCAATGTCCATATTATATGTTAGTTATTTTTTAAAACTTCTTAAACCTTTGTTTTATTTTTGTGTTTATGTTCTTCCTTCTAAATGTTTCATAATCTTTTTACTGACCATTTCAAACAGTTCTTAGGGACTATTCACATTAGTATCTACCTAACAGACTTCATTTTTCCATTGTCCCAAACTTCTTCCAAACTATTTTCATTAATGCAACTTAAGGCATCTGGAAGGCTTAACTTATGGTCAACGAGGGGTTATGGTAATTTATGCATCCTTACACTTTCCCAAGTATTTATCCCCATGACAACACACTACAAAAATAAATGGCTGATCTTTCCACTCTTCTTCTCGTAACTCAAACCTTTTCTCTTAGTCTGATGTGAATGAGTAAAACAGAATCGGTGGTGGGTGGTAGATGAAGCAAAAATCAATGAAGGATAACAAAGTGGCAGAATTATCGGCAAAGAGGGCGTAAACCACTTCCCTATGATTAAATGAGAAGACAGAACAAACCACTTCCCCACACAATTGCCTCAACACAACCACTTCCACAATCCACTGCTAAAATGCCACCTGTTTCAGTTTCACTTGATGACATATTTTTCCTAACCCAGTGGTTTCCAAATAGCATTCCACCAGTACTAGCTCTAGGGCATGTTAATAACTTTACCAAAAATAAAAACAAAACCAAAAAACAAGGGGCTAGGGTCAAATAAGTCTTGAGAGCCCATGTGCAGATTCCTGACCCCTGGAACATAGGCCTTCCCTCTTCTTGACCAAGCCTATTTCCTCAATGGACATAATCCTCCATACTACAGTCATTATAGGATCTTTACCTAGTGGGATTCACGAAAATCCTGGGAACCCACAGTTTTTCATGCCCTTTCTAGTTTCCACCTGGATAGCAATGTTTCTAGAGCTCCCAGGGGCAGGGTGGCCAAACATTTAGGAATGTTACTCCATCTAAAATCCACAGAGCAGCCACTAGGATCTCCAATTCAGGTGCATAAGCACGTATGCCATAGAATGTAGCATTTGATCAGCATCTCTTTGGACTAGGCAATGCTCAGGTTGTATACACACTTCATTTAATCCTCATGACAATCTTATGACATAGATATTGCATAGACCAGAAAAATGAGGAAGAGCAGGAAAGCAACATGCTTACAGGGCTCATCCAGCTAGAGGGAGACAGTGCTTGGGCTCCACATCAATCTGTTAGACTCCAAAATTTATGTCATTTTCCTAACTGAATACCTCTGATTTACCACACTTGCTAATTCCCTTTTATCAGCGTTAACCAGGATAATCCTACTACTAAAAAGAAAAAACTCATTGTGCAGCTGTAAGACTGTTTATTGAAAGCTACATGACTCCTACCCACCATGGACTGTTCCAAGTGCTTTCTCTCCTTCTCACCACAGAAAACTCAGTAAATACCCATTTTTTTCACATCAGAGGATAAACACACACACACAATCACACACATACATATATATTTATATTTATTTCACACACACATATCCCTAAACAGTGCTTGTGAGGGCATCTCTCTTTTACACGTAGGCTTTGTCTTCTGTATAACATAGACATTGCAAAGACTAAAAACTATCTGATACTCCTTGAAAACAGACAGGAGTAAGCTTACTCTAATATTCTTCATACAGCATCTACGGAAACTGTTTATCAGTGAATAGCTGAGGTTTGAGAAATAACTAAAGTTTTTGAAAAGTCCTATGGGATAATGTATGGATAACTATTAAACATAGCTGTAGCATAATTTAGAAATGAGAAATAATTTAAAGTCATATTGTATAGACAGATTTCTCTACACTAGTAGGTAATAAGTCAAATTTTTTAAGAAAAACACCAATACTAAATAGATGAATATGAAAAATATTTCATTAAGATTCAAGCTAAAGCAGAAAAAAAGGAATTGATTTTCAAAAAGTAGGTGTTTTGTTGATAATAGGGTCTCAACCTCATATTTCTCAGCCCATGCAGTGATTCTGATTACTATTAGGCCCTATTTCTGGTATAATTCCTAAATTATTTCTTGTTGTACCTTATAAAATCAGAATTCTTCCTTCAAAGAAGAAATTTACAAGAAAAACTTGCCCCTTTCCCAACTGAAGAAACTGAAAACCCCTACAAAATCAACATCTTCAAAGCCCAACCCATGAAGAAAGCAACATTTTATCTGCTATGGTTTAAATGTGTCCCCCAAAGTTCATGAGTTGGAAACTTGATCCCCTATGCAGCAATGCTGAAAGGTGGGGGCCAAATGGGAGGTGTTTGGGTCATGGGGGCACCGTCCTTATGAATGGATTAATGCTGTTGTCCTGGGAGTGGGTTCCTTATGAAAGGACAAGTTCAGCCCTCTCTCACTGTCTCTGTTGTACTCTCTTGCCCTGTCTTGCCTTTCTGCCTTTCACCATGGGCTGAAGCAGCAAGAAGGCCCTCACCAGATGCCAGCTTCCTGATCTTAGACTTTCCATCCTATAGAACTGTGAGAAGTAAACTTCCGTTCAGTATAAATTACCCAGTCTGTGGCATATATAGCACCACAAAACAGACAGTATTCAAAAATAGAGTGTCAAATTCTTAATAACTTTTTGTTTCATAGTGAACTCAAATCTGCTTTCCTTATAATTATTTGATTTTCTATTTTTTTCTCTTCTAACATAGCATTTTAATATGGATTTTCTAGAAAATCAGCATATTGGTTTACATTCCAAATGCAGAAGTCATTGAAGTCAAATGACAAGGAACAGTAGTTTCCCTGGCTGTTGGTGTTTATTTTCTATGTTGCTGCTAGAAGGAAACTAATTAAAAGAAAACTCCCGGCAACACCTGAAAACATGATGATTCAGAAAAAGAATCATAGTTTTCTCACCGAGCAAATTGTTGGGAGTAGAATATTTATGATATAGATTTAGAAATCTCTATGAACTGAAGGCATTTCCTAGGCAATTAATCAAGGGGAACTTTTACATAAAAACACATCTCGATTGAGCTATTTGCGTAAGAGCCCACAGGCTGCAATGACTAATTATAAGTCTCAGACCTGTGCAGTTTGCTGAAATGCTTTTCTTCAGGCCATTAAAAACACCATGACAACATACAAATTCAGCAAGAATAAACTAACAATGGGAAGTTACAATTACAGAAAGGAATTATTCAAAGTATGTGACCTTTGCACAAAAATGATACACATTTATTTGATACTACGGACTCTCCTCTATTTCCCGCCTTTGATAGGTCTGTGTAATTCTCACTAACAATAATGAGAGATATGTGCTAAAAATGAATAGCTGCTAACTCCAGCCATCTGTGCATTCCTGGTACAAATAAAATTGAATGTCATCACTACCCTATTGGATTTCTCAGTAATGCTCTTTGCTGATAAGAACTTTAAACAAATACCAGTGGCTTTTTTTCATTTTCTAACTCATAAAAAACATGCCCATTCCCCTTGCTACATAAAGGGGTCTATTCTACTCTGAATCCAGGCAGCCACTGAGAGGTGAGGGTGAGATAAATCCTTGCTTATCAAGATAACTGTTTCCCCACTCAGTATAAATGGAGACAAAGTATACCCAGACTCGAATGATTAAAATGGCCAAATTCTTAGCAGGTTAACTCATTACTTTTCATCCTTCTCTTGCCAGCCCTGAAAGCTAAGTAGCTGTCTTAACAGCCTGCAGCAATCACTTCCAAACAACTCTCCTGCCCTACAGGAGAAATGTAAAGGTAAAATGGACTTAATTCATTTTTCCTTTATGAATTACTGGCTGTCAAAAATTGAGAAAGGTCCCAAGCTTTAATGGATACTTTTGGAAAGAGAGATCATGTGCTATAGAATCCAAGATGGTATGCTGGAGAGCCAGAAAAGCTGGAAAACTGGAAAGTTGCTGGTCAGGAATTTTATACACACACACACACACACACACACACACACACAAACACACACTCACCATTGTGTATACACACGAAGAGAGAAGCCAGTATGACCATCTCCAGTCCCAGCTAAGTGTCTCTGTAGTGACAACTGAGGAACACATAGCATCACCGGGCCACACGGTTCTACCTTCATTTCCCTAAGCAGCCAGTTGACCAGCAGTAAGCCAACCTTTGCAAGGCACCTCCATATACCCTTCTGAGGGCTGAGTGTTAAGTCCTGCTTCCAAAAACCCTAGGATCTAATAATCAGGTGAATCGCTTCTTCCTCTAGAGCCACACAGAAGGCTGTGTGGGATCTTCTCTTAGGTTTGATCATTAGATCTCGTTTTATATGACATACGATGACAGAACTGCTAAGAATATTTATTAGCTTGGCTAACAACTAAAGAAAAAAATGGTAATCACAGCTCTCTGGAGAGGCTTTTTAAATTTCATTTTATGGCACTATAAAATGAGGCCATACCCTGAGCATTAAAATGGGTAAATTATTTGGTTGGAAGTAGCTCAAATTTTGAAGTTCAGTCACACTGGTAGACATAAAAACTAAGTGAATATTCAAGGTAAGAGTCCATTTCAAAGGTAGCTAAGACATTACCAAAAGAGAGGAAACATTTATTTCATATAAATGGCCGCATGTGTGCTGCAGGAGCATATATGTTTGGAGTCAAGGTTATGCTTTATTTTAAAGTTTTGGCAAACTGTCCCTAGCAGTACCTCATTGAACCATCAAAAAAGCAGTGCCAATATAAAGCTGTCAATTAGTAATTTATTTGTAAACAACATATTTAATTATAATAGTACAAATCACAAATCACAATTCTACTTACTTTCTCTGAGAGCAAAATTTTTGAAACTATTCCCATTATGACTTATTAAAAAGATTAAATATGTATTGAACAGGATTTTAAAAGGACATATCAAATACTAACAATTACTAATTAGCAATATTACTCATTATAGTAATACTGGTAATAAAATTACTAATATACAAGAAAAACCACAGTCATATATTTAATAGGGGTCTAGTATCTAGAATATATAAATACCACAACTCAACAATAAAAAGACAAATAACCTAATTAAACATGGGCACAGAATCTGAATAGACATTTCTCCAAATAAGATATACAAATGGCCAATCAGACCATGAAAAGATCTTCAGTCTCACTAGTCATTAGAAAAATGTACATCAAAACCACAATGAGATACCACTTTACATCCAATAGGATTGCTATGGTCAAAAAGAAAAATAAGAAGTAGTGCTGGTGAGAATGTGGAGAATTTGGAACAATTATTTATTGCTAGTGGGAATGTAAAATGGCACAGTCACTTTGGAAAACAATTTGGCAGTTCCTCAACAAGCTAAACATAGTTACCATGGGACACAGCAATTCCACTTGCAGATATACAGCCACGAGAAGTGAAAACATATATTCAAGCAACAACTTGCGCATGAATGTCCATAGCAATATTTTTCATATCAGCTAAAAACTGGAAACAACCTAAAAGTCAATCAACTGATGAATAGATAAACAAAATGTGGTATACCCACACAATGGAATATTATCAGTAAAAAGGAATGAGATAGTGATACATGCTATAACGTGGATGAAACTCAAATACATTATGCTAAGTAAAAGAAGCCAGTCACACAAAAACACATAATATATAATCCCAATTAAACAAAAGGTCTCAAGTACTGAGAAAATATTATAGATTAGTGGTTACCAGGGGCTGGGGAAAAGAGGGAATAAATGAGGGAGCAGAGAGTGACTCCTAATGGGTATGGGGTTTCTTTCTGGGGTGATTAAATTTTAATTCTAGAATTAGAGGGTGGTGATGGTTGCACAACCTTGTGAATATACTAACAATCACTTAATTATACACTTTAAAAGGGTGAATTTTATGGCATGTGAATATATCTTAATTAAAAAATTACAAATGCTAGTAATAAAAAATTAAATAGTACAAAAAGGTTTATAAAAAGAAAACTTATATTGCCCCTCCATCTTCCCCAATAAACCACTCTCACTGTTAAGGGTTTTCTGTCAATCTTTCTAGAAATTTTTTAGGCATAATGCAAGCATAGACACATCTCCTTTAAAAATACAGTGGAAAATACTATACATTTTACAATATGTCTTGGACATCTTTCCATGTCAGTAACATATAGATTGGGCATAAAGGAGGGGGCTGGAGAGAGACAATGGAGCTGAAAGAAGGAACGCCAGACAGGAACTGAAATCACTCTCTGGGTGGTGGAGGTGCAAGGATCTGTACCTTCCTCAAATTTTCAAATGTCTGTTGAACAATCCTGGATATCCTACATACATCTCAATATATTGAAATTAAAATCTCAACTGTTGCCTCCTCATAATCAAAATCACCCTCATTTTCTGTACTCTTTATCTTCATCAAAACCACCCAAGATTGGGAGTCAAAGAGGAGTGAGTCTTCCATATTCCCAGCACATCACACACAATAGATCACTGTGCTCTACCATTTTAATTTAAAATATCTATCAAAATAGTTATCTCCCCTTAATTCTTATTGATACTAGCTCAGCTCATACCTTTGCTTTCACTGTCCAGACACTGAAATAGCTCCCATTTGGCTTCCCTGATGCCAATGAATGTACCTATCATTCCATCCATCCTTCCATCCATCCATCCATCTAGTCATCCAACAAATATTTATGAAACATGAGCCATGGGTCAGGCATTGAGAACACAAAAACAAAGAGGTTGTCATCTTTATCATTAGACCATTCAAAGTTTAGTGAAAGGGAGAAACATGGAGTTGGTAAATGACAACAAAATGCTTTTTATTTGTGATTTTCTTAAAATTTTACTTTAAGTTCTGGGATACACGTGCAGAACGTGCAGGTTTGTTACATAGGTACACATGTGCCGTGGTGGTTTCCTGAACCTATCAACCCATCATCTAGGTTTTAAGCCCCACATACATTAGATATTTGTCCTAATGCTCTCCTTTTCCTTGCCCCCAGCTTCCCAACAGGCCACGGTGTGTGATGTTCCCCTCCCTGTGCCCATGTGTTCTCAGTGTTCAATTCCCACTTATGAGTGAGAACACGTGGTGTTTGGTTTTCTGTTCCTGCGTTAGTTTGCTGAGAATGATGGTTTTCAGCTTCATCCATGCCCCTGCAAAGGACATTAATTCATTGTTTTTTATAGCTGCATAGTATTCCATGGTGTATATGTGTCACATTTTCTTAATCTAGTCTATCATTGATGGGCATCTGGGTTGGTTCCAAGTCTTTGCTATTGTAAATACTGCTGCAGTAAATGTATGTGTTCATGTGTCTTTATAGTAGACCGCGTGGAACTATTGTCTTTTGAGAGAAATCAGGGAGTTACATTAAATTTGAACTTCAAAGATGTATAGAGGTTTGCATGTATATAGACGGAAAGGGTCCTTTAGGCAATAGGAAAAGTATGCTCCAATATAGAGAGATGGGAATGGTCTGTCAAGTGCAGACAATGAGAAAACATTGGGTGAAGGCAAACACTGAATGGGGAATGAGGGGTTGGAGCAACATTGTATGTACATAGAGTTTAAGATGACTTGAAAGCAACTTAGGGCCAGATGGTGAAGAGCTTATAAAGCCAGGAGGTGGAGTTGGATATTCTGCCCAACGTATGAGGAGGAGGCAACAGGGGCTTTCAGGCACAGGGTGTTGCCTCATTGATTTTATCTGGAGTATAAGACAGAGACTGGGACAGATTGTGACTCTCTGGAGGCTACTGCAATTGGCCAAATTACCAAATGGGACAGCAGCATTGAGAGTGGGGAAACAAAAGGAAAGAAATGGAATCTGTTGGATTAGATATAGTGAGGGATGAGCAACAGGCCATTTAGAGTTTTCTATCTTAGATAAGCAGGTCAATGTTGTGCCACTTTCCACATCTAAGCGCCAAATATATAGAGCAGTGGGAGGATGGGTGAAATAAGTGGTGATGAGTCCAATTTTGGTTGTATGGGAAGTAACAGGTAGACGTCTTTCTAAAACACAATCCTGTCTCCCACTGCCTTCAGAATAAGTTTTTTAAAATTGTTTTTATGATGGCATGTAAGGGAATATTCATGTGTGCATGTTCCCACATGCCCATTGCTCCTGAGATAACCTAGGTTCAAATCCAGAGTGACCTCGAGCAGATTACCAATAACCTCACTAACCTCAGTTTACTCATATGCCCATTGAAAATCACACTAACCTTCCAGGGTTTTCGGGATTAGAAAAATTCTTGCACATCAGAGTTTTGCACAGACACTGGCCCATGAAAACTGCTTAACAAATGAGAGTACAGTTTTCCAAGAAAGGCACTTAGAATTATCTTTCCTCCAAATTACATTAAAAATACAGAGTTAATATCAGGTTTTAGAAAGGTCTTGTGTGTTTTTAAACTTTACAAAACTTAGTTGATCATATGATAAAAACAGCCTCCAAATAGCATTTAAAATGTAGGGAAGTTTAGTTAGTCACTCTACCCAAACATTTTAATTTTAGAAAACTATATAAAAGTAAGATGTCTATGAGAGATGAGAAGATAAACCAAACAAACCAAAAAACAAAACAAGGAAAGAAATCCCACTCTCTCCAGCAGCTGGGAGAACTGAGAAGCCAGCACAGATCCTTTCTATCAGGCATACCGACAAAGTCATCACAGCTTAAAAGTTTAAAGTTTAAAAGTTTAAGGAAAAAAATAAAAAACACCTAAGCTCTGTAGGAGGAAGACCCTACATCTTGATGGCATGATACCTACCCTCTGACCTGACATAACGATGAGGAAGGAACGATTCCACAGTGTGATCACTAGCCGGACAGAGGCTAATACGTGGTTTGAGTTCTCAGCCCTTGTCTTTGTTATGTGCTGCCAGCACTCCCACTTGTATCAGACAAGATCAAGGCAGATACAGATACTGTGCTGCAGAGAAGTCCATCTCTCCTTCGGAGAGTTGTTTTCCAAAAGGAAAACCATCATATATCAAAACAAAGGCCTTCATTTCTTTTCGGCTTTGATGCTGCTGCGGTTCTCTAATCACACTGTGTGGGGCCATGAAGAACTGTCCCAAAAAATGATTCCTGGAACAAGCAGAAAACCCCTCCTGGAAATACATCTTTTCTCTTGGCTGCTTCCCCAGAATTCCCCACCGGGAACCATCTTAAGCAGGCAGAAGGATGGATGACCGAGGTCTTCCCCCATCTCTGCCGTCCATGATCCTTGAAGCGCATCCAGAGCTGACTGTCTCCAGTCTACAAAGCCACTGCCTCCATGGAGGCCCACTCACCAGGCCCACTCAAACTCACTTCAAAAACAGGAATTTCACATTCCAGCTCAAGAGAGGGCAAAGACTCGGACCAGCAGCTCAAAAAAGCTGCTAGAACTGCCAACACAAACAGCTTCTCAACTTCCATTATAAGAGGTTTTCATCAACGCTTGGAATCCTTTGTATTATAGAAATAGCTTTCCACCCCAAAAGAAGCACATTAAAAAGTGGTCCCTATGGTCCCAGGAGTGCCTGAGCCAAATCAATTTATACTAGCACAAACAGCCTTACTTTGGAATCAGACACAGTGTTTAAGATTCTGGCTCTGGAACCGAAATGGCTGAGTTTGAATCCTGGCTCCACTACTTAAGAGCTGTATAAGAGTGGACAAGTTACTTAACTTCCCTGAGCCTTGGTTTCCTGATCTCTAAAATGGGACTGAGTAATAGCACCTACTGTCTTGGAGTTGCTATAAAACAAAACAAAACAAAATAAAAACAAACCAACAAAAAAAACATGAATTAAACCTTGCAGAAGGCATAGGACCAGAGCTAAGAGCAAACAGGTACTCAACAAAACCTATTCTTATTTCTGCTGCAATGATAGCAACAGCAATAACTGCAAGCTACTTAGGCAAAGTTTCTTTCACCATGCCTTTATTTTCTTCCTGCTCTCTTAGTAGCTTTTTTGTTTATTTGTTTCTCCTGTCTTGCTGGCTCTTGTGGAAACATGGCCTTGTTCTTCTGGAAACAAGGAGGACAGAGATACAGACTGAAGATTTGGGTGCTTTTGTCTTTTAAAAATTTTCATTAATTATCCCTACATCCCCTAAACCTGTTTCTTCTTATTCATCATTATTGCTTCTAGCTTGGGCTACTGCCTATCCCTCCAGCACAAAGATGGTTCAGGATTAATCCTCCCAGAAGATACTCCTCGTTATGTTCATCCCAGGCTCAAAAAGTTCAAAATCTTTCATCTCAGCACTCAAGGCTTTCCTCTGTCTGGAATGGCCCTTTCTGCCCCTCTTCCCCTTACTGCAGAGCCTAAGTTACAGACAGTCGCGTTTCTTCTGAGCATGCCTTCTATCTTCCCACCTCTCTTGCCATTGCTTAGGCTCCTCATCTAGTCCTACATCTCGTAAAATCTTTTCCATTTTTCTAGTCCAGTACAAATACCACCACATTCATAGAAATTTCCCAACTCTTCGCTCCTCTGATTGTCCATGACATTCATATAGAATTTGTCACCCTGCACCATGGGTAATGCCTCTTTGCCAAATTTCAGATTTTCATTCCAATCTGCCTACTGGGCAGGGCTACCTAGCGATCCCAAAGCATCTAAAACACAGCCTGGCCAACATCTCTTTGTTCTTAACTCTGGCCACATTTTCCACACTTGTTCCTACATCCTGCCACAGTTAGCCAGGGATCTTGATTATACAGGTGGGTCTCACCGAAACCAAGGAAAGCTGAGAAATTAGCCTTCCCAAGAGGAAAAAGAAGAAAATTATATTCCTTCTGGGTCTCACAGAGAAGAGCACGGAAAACCCATCCTGGGTCCAAGGTGACTCTGGAGCCAGGGTTGTTTTAATGTCTCACAAGGTGACTCTGGACCCAGGGTTGTTTTATTGTCTCATGAAGCAAAAGCTGGCTCACCTTTCACCCCCTGTTGACTTGGTTCCCCTCCATCACTGCCTTCATGACTCACATTCCATTCCAAATGCCTTTTTTACAGCTTCAAATTACTCATAATTTCTACCTCCTTATAACTCCATTTCTTCACAACTCACATTATTTCTTCTATAAGTGTTTATTAAGTGTCTACTATTTTTGCAGGCACTGGTTGGATAAGACAGGTCCTTTCTAGATCAAAGTTCTATTCTAGACTGAAAGACGGACATTGAACAAGCAAGAGTGTGTCCTATTTTAAAGTGGGAAACTACGTGAACTTAGGCAAACCTAACCTGGGCCCGTCTAACTCCAGCGAAGAGCAAATGATGAAAGTGACATTGAAACTTCACTTGGCCTAGGAAAAAAAATATAGTTATAACCATGCTTCATACCTTACACTAAGATAAATTCCAGATGGTTCAAAGACTTAAATGCAGAAAATCAGAACATAAAAATACTAAGAGACTGTGCCCCCGGAAAATTCATCCATTGAAATCCTAACCTCCAAAGTGATGGTATGAGGAGGTGGGACCTTTTGGGAGATGACTAGGAATGGGATGAGTGCCTTTATAAAAGAAGTCAAAGGGAGCCTATTTACCCCTTTCACCTTGTTCTCACACAGCAAAAAGGTTCTGTCCATGAGCCAGAAAGCAGGCACTCTCCAGACACTGAATCTGTTGATACCTTTGATCTTGAACTTTCCACTCTCCAGAACTGTGAAAAATACATCTCCATTGCTTAGAAGCTCTCCAGTCTATATTTTGTTACAGCTGCCTGAACAGACTAAGACACAAATCATGAAATTACTAAAAGAAATCACAGGACAATTGTTGTCATAGTCTTGTAGCGTTGAAGGGGTTTCTAAGTATGGTACAAAATTCAGAAGATATAAAAGAGATGACTGAATACATCTGACTATGTAAAATAATTTTGTAAAAAAAAACTGCATAACAAAAACCACCATTAGCCAAATCAAAAGAAAAGTGACAAATAGTCAGGGGGAGCATTTAAAGCTCACATCAAAGACAAACGTATCATTTTCCTAATATATAAAAATCTTTTACAAATTATGTAAGAAAAAGATCAATAAAAGAATACAACAAATTATAAGCACATTTAAACATGTCCATTTTCACTTGTAATAAAATAAAAGCAAATCAAAACTGCACTTAAATATCATTTTCCACCTCCCATATTAACAAAGATAAAGTTTGAAAAGCGCACGGCACTGGCAATGCCTCTGTCAGGAATGCCCCTATGGAAAAAGAGGCATTCCTACATGTTGTTGATGGGTCTGTAAATGGTTTAGCCTCTGTAGAGGGCAAGTGGTAAAATCTAGAAAAATGATAAGCATATTACCCTAGCAATTCCACATTTAGGAATTTATCGTACAGATATATTCACATACATTTGAAATCAAGTCTATTCAAAGTGATTGATTATAGCAGACTGCATGAGAGGAAAAGACTAGAAACAACCTAAAAGTCCTTCAAGAGGAGACAGACACAATTAAATAGTATGCAGAGGTGAAAAAAAGTAGAAAGCCTTTAGGTATGGATATGGGAAGATCTCCAAAATAGTTTGCTAAGAAAAAAAAGCCAAGGTGTAGAACAGTGTGAATTACATTATACCACTTGCATAGATATCATGTTATAAATACTATGGATCTGCTTCTGTCTCTCACGATGCTGCTTCTGGGTGTAGTGCTAGTTACATCCCAGTGCCTGGTACAGAGCAGACATACCATCACTATTTGATGAAAGCAAATAAGTTAATGAATAAAGGAGATAAATGTGTAAGGAACACCCTTAAATACTTAGCCCATCCTCTAAACTCAATATCAGATCTTTTTATACATGAATACAGAAAGGCAGTAGCTAAATCCTGGATCTCTAGTTCCAGGAAAATCTAAAATAAGTCCTTATATAGGACAAACAAGGATTGCATGAATTAGTTTACGTATTTATATATAAAGATTACTTTTCAATAAGCATAAGTTGATTTTTCTATGCTCACTTATTCATATCACTGGGGTCAGGGGAAGCATGCATCAGGATGCTGTTTTCAACTTTTTCCTCAAAAATCTCTCAATGGCTTGGGAGAAAATGTCTAAAGTCTTTATTCTGGCAACTCAGGTTTTTACAACTAGAAAAGCAAGGGAGGCAGCTGGCTTCTCTCTTGTATCAACTCCCTACTCTCACCTGTTACTCTTGGCATGAAAATCTTCATCACATACATAATTACTGCCACTTACTGAGCATCTCCTATGTGCCTGGACTGTGCTCCATGCTCAGTGTGCATCTCGACCACATGCCCATGAGAGGTACGCTATAATATAATTGTCCCCACTTTATAGATACAGAGATCGGCTTAAAGACAGGAAGTACTGTGTCCCAAGTGCTATAGCAATGGTGATGCTGTTTCTCAGGAGCTGGTCTATTTAATTTTCTACGCTGAATGTTCTAACAATAGATAACATCTTGAATAACTTGGACTGTGAATGACATATTAATATAAACTAATAATAGGTCTGTGAGAGACAACACACGTGAAATCCTAGAACAGTGCTTCTTTATCTGCTTAGGAATCCCTAAAAAGCCCCTGCTTTGCGTGTTTAGGTGGCAGAAGAGCACCCACACTCAGCAAGGCGATAGGACACCTATCTGGCAATTACCCAGTGAGTGTTTCTCACCAAGGCCCATTCATCGCAGGTTATCAGAAGATTCTTCAGTTATTCATTATTATAACCAACTCATTCTCTCCACGGTAATTATCTGTGAGCAACATATCATGCTGTCCTTGGAACCATCAAACTGACATATGATTAAATAGCAGAAGGTTCTGCAGTTAAATTTAAAACCACTCTCTTACACTTCAACTCACACATCACATCAAGATCTGTGCAGCCACAGGAATATTCCAGTTGACCAACACCAATGGCTGGTGAGAGACTATTTTGTTACTTCATGCTCCCATGTGAGACAGGTGGTGGTTATGTTCTCAAAACTTGAAAAAGGGATTTTTTCCCAGGACCTAAAGAAAAAAATTGCCAAGTAATTCTATGTATGAAATTCTGCATTCATTCCAGGTTAAAATGTCTCAAGAGTTGCTAATATTCACCATTACGTCTTCAAAATTATGGTGGAATCTCACTAGAAATAGTACATTCCTTCAAAACACTGTGAGAATCACACACTTTACACCTTTCACTGAAAAAAGTTACTTGAAAGCATAAATTATTGTACACATAGCTCTGTATATGCCAGTAAGAGAGGTACTTATACTAACATGGCTACCAATCTACAAAAAAGGTAGATGAGAAGATCAATCTGCAAGCTGGAGTTAAAACATGAGTTTTTCACTGTTCTTGGACTGGAAAAGGAGCTACACCAGGAGTTTGAGATCAGTCTGAGCAACATAGTGAGACCCCACCTCTGCAAAAAAAACCAATTTCAATTAGCTGTGCATGGTGGTAGGCCTGTAGTTCAAGCTACTTGAGAGGCTGAGGAGGGAGCACCACTGGGCCCAGGAGTTCAAGGGTGCAGTGAACTACAATCACACCACTGCACTCCCATCTGGGAAACAGAGCAAGACCCTATCTCTCCTTTTTTCTTTTTAAGGAACCATAGAGGCTTTTCAAGGGAAAATGTGTTCCCATCTCCAAACCCAGTCTACAATTTCTAAAACTAAAGTTCTGATGCAAAAATAATTCTACAGAACCACTATGTCGGCAGGAACTGTAAATTAGAAAAAGAAAAAAAAAAAGCTTTCTTTCTATCCCCAATAAAATAGTTGTACCCAAAGTAAAATCAGCCGATTTCTGGGTTCTATTCTATTTTTCATATTTAATTAGCTTAATATTACTCTGAATCTAGAGTAAAATGAGAGAGCAGCAAATACTCAAATCATCAAAATCCTCCACAAAAAAAAAATGTCGAAAGCATTTGTTATACATAACAACAATGTATTTTCCTTAGACAAACATACACGGTGCCCACTCATTTTTAAATAGGTTCCCCCAAAATGGAGACTTCACAAAAATGTGACACTACACACTATGGAAATTCCAAGCACCTTCACCCAATATGGAAGAAAGTCCAGTCACAGGATGGTTGGGTTTCTCTACAACCTGAGCTAGTATTGTGCATAATGAAGTGAGAGAATTCACATTTCATAAGAAAAGCCATATAAAGGAAATAAGATATTATTTTTCTAGAAAGTGATTTATAATAATACTAAGAAACTATTTTTTTAAAAAAATTCCTTCCCCTTCTCAGCATTTACAGAAAAAGCTAACATATCTTGAGAGATTTACTATTTGCTGATGTTCATCCATATGGTAGTACCAACGAACAGCCAAGAGGATGAGAGAAACAGGGAAAAGAAAAGGTTTCAGAAAAAAGAAAAAGTACAGATGAATGATTAACTCTTACCAACTTGGTATCTCTTATTCAGGGTCATGACTTATAAGGCCTACCTGGGGCCATCCTTCAATTTCGTTGTTGTTTCTCCAAGGAATCTCAGACACACACTGAACTATAAAACGTTTCAACTACAGTGCCAATTGTGTTCCTTCAGTCTTCAGCATTCTAGAGGGTATAGATAGAGTGCCAGAACAGCAACTCAAGCAAAAGCTAAAGAGAAAAACAACAAGCAGCATAAAGCACTAGTTCTATAAATCAGAGCTGGCTCAGCAAAACATTAGTCACAGCAAGTCCCACCAAGGCTGGGATGGGAAAGGTGTAAGCACCAATCCCTGGCTATGCCTCAAGGGTTCAAAACCATTTCTAAATATAGAACCCACTTTATGTTTGCAGGAGTTATAAATCAGGGAAAACAACTTTTTTCCATCCCCAATAAAATATTTGCACCCAAAGCAAAATCAGCCAATTTCTGGCTTTCTACCAGTTTTGCTTGGGCATAAAATTTTCTGACACTTCAACAGAAATGTCAGCATTAGTATAAGGCAGCTTTAAAGAAGGATATGATTTTCTGACCTGTGGATAACCCCTTCAACCCCAACAGGAAAAAGGGGGAAAAGCACACCTGAAACCTGGTTTTTCCAATTATTAGTATAAATGATACAAATTATTTTTCTTAGTGGCCAAATCCTTCCTTACAGGAAGTATTGGTCTTTGAATTTGGTGAGGGGAGGGATCGTGTCTGTTTTGCTGCTATATCCTCAACACCCAGCCAGTACAGACTCTCACTTGGAGAAGGATTTCAATGAATAGTCAAGGAAGAAGAGGAGGGAGGAGGGGGAAGAGAGGGAGAGAGAGGAAAATAAGGAAGTAGGGAATGAAAGTGAGAGAAGTTCAGATGAAGATCTTTTCCCCTCTCCTTTTATTTCTGTCTTCATTTTTCTTGAACTTGCAAGCATCCAACTTGATAGAAAACCAATGATATCTTTTCTCAGGGCCTCATGTCTGAAGCCAGATAATGACGTCCAATGCAGATAACTCAGCTTCTGGGAAGAGCCCCAGCAACTCTCCATGGAGACAAAGAAAAGAAAGGGTGGGGTGAGACAAACCCAATGGGTGCTCCTTTATTCAACAGCATTCAAGAGCATAACCGCCGCCTCCCATGTGTGGCATAACACACTGCACAGAGTCCATATGGTCAGTGGGCTCAGGGAAGGCTTTGGTGGAAGAGGCAACTCCTGCCCTGGCTTTGGAGGGGCAAAATTTGTATAGGAAGAACCAGAGGCATGGAGAGGGGAGATAAATCTGAGAACGAAAGGAGAGGCTAACTGCACCGCTGGCAGGACAGTTTTTCCCCAAAGTGCTTCATGGAATATATTCGATGAACACCATATTCAGAAAACCAAGGATTGAACAGACCTGCACAAGTTTCCTTACTGCAGACCTTCTCAGTGCTTTTACTATGCAACTGGAGCAGAAGTGGCAAAAGATCCCATTTGTAAGTCAAAATGGATTGATTTAGGGGGTAAACAAACAAATGCCTTTGCTTATGAGCTGTATAAAGTTAGCAAAAGGTTCAACTTTGATGAACACGTTTCCTCTTACCTAATATGGAAAAAAAAATGATAGTCCCAATCTCAGTTGTTATGAGAAGTGAACATTAAAAAGAACACTAAAAAAAAAGTGATTAATTCAGTGCTGGCACTTAATTAACACCAAATGTATTACTGTTGCTGCTTCTGCTCCTGTTGTTTCTATTACTATTATCATCAAGCTATGTCATGAATATAAAAAAATGTAACACAGCATTTTTAAACAGTTTGATCAATTTTTCATCAGGTATTTTTTGGAATTGCTGGGCCAGCACACAGTGCCTAGCCTATTACACAGTAGGCACTCACTATGGAGGGAATGGGGCAAAAAACTGCCCCTAGCAAAGAACAAATTGCAGGACACTAAAGGGATGCTCTGGGAAAGGTGTTTTTCATTATTTCTTTGGGCAACAGGCCTCTGAGGTCTGGGAGGAGTGACTTCATCTTTTGCTAGAAGAATAAGGGATTGAAAACACAGTGTTCAGCTTTGGGGAAACATCACAAAGAGTTTATTTTGGTACAAGTGTTTGAAGTGACTCTATAATAATGAGCTCACGCCTGCTGCCAGGCGCCAGCCATCAGCTTGAGCCTGCTTGCAGGGCAGTGCACACAGTCCATCACCGACAGCCCCTTCATCAAACATGTGATGCCCACGTGCAGGCAGGATCCCAGAAGACTTGTTCCAAAGATGGCTCCCTCCTCTCAAAGAGAGGACACTGAGGCCCAAACAAGAAATCAGCTGACCTGGGATCCAAAGTGAGCTGAAGACTGAGAGGGCCCGGGAGAAGTCTGTGTCTTCTGGTTTTACTTGGTTGATTCTCTGGCAGGACTTTGAACTGAATCCCAAAGGATACTTTTTATTTTTTTAGTCAATTGCTGCATACATTTTTGGAGATAACCTCATCTGTCATAAGTCATATGCTAAACTCACAAATAGTTACTAGAAATACAAAAGTTTCACGTAAACCCTCCCCCTGAGTACAATACAGAGATCCTGATAAACCTTTCCAGCTTCCCACTGGTTTGTGTATAAAGACATTCTTGACAGAAGTAGAGTTTACTGGAGTGGAGACCTGAACAGATTTGGAATGTGACACTTGTATTTTACCAAATCCAGTACTTACTATCTGTCCACCTGAATTTAAGCATAAGAGTCTATATAGAGTTTGAAGAGGAAATGAAGTCATCTGAAAAAGTAGTTGGAGGGAGAACTTCCCATGGAGTCCACAGCACACAGAAAAGTCTCAAGAGTTAGTGCAGTTTCCAAACTTCAGATTGGGAGGTGGAGATGTGCAGGGCAAACCATAAACTATGGTAAGAAAGACTAGACGCGATTTTTCTAAAATACATATGTGTACACACATACACACACATATATATACATATATGCACACACACACATGTATCTCAACTGCATGCCATATAAAGAAAGTACATAGTCAGAGATCCTGCATTCAGTTCAATTATTACATTTCATTTTATTTTATTTTAACTGGTAAACCTGGAAGTCATTGGGAATAAAGCACAGTTAATTCTGGAAACTTGTCAAAGTTGAAGAAAGCTTCCAGGACTCTAAAGACTTTTTTGTTTCCAAGAGGGCAGAGTTGCCCAATTCTTCCTACACTAAAAATATAACCAGAGATGATTATTCACAATGATTGCACATTTTCTTCATCATGTTCATTTGAGGCAACAAGATAAATGATATTGGAATGATATGAACCTTGATGTAACTCCTAAGTTTATCCAACTAGATTTGGCATGTACATTTTGCCACACCCTATCAACACACCCTGCCCCTTGTCCAGAGAACCACTGGACACCCATCACCCATTCCAGCCCTATCTTCTGAGAGTCAGAGCTCATGTTCATTCACCATGAAATAGGAAGAAAAAAAAAAAAAAAGCTACCAAACAATACAGTTCCTAGAGCATAAAAAACCACAGTAGAGTGTAGATAAAAAAAACTAAAGGCCCTGAAAGGAAACTTGAGGTGTGACAGCAAAAGGGATCCCTGGATCTCAAGTGCTTCAATATTGAGAGGTACAGGTTAGCGCAGCAAAGGGAAGGCAAAAGTAGGGGCATAAAGGTGGGCACGGAGAAAAGCTTGAAGCTTCATTAAGTGAGTGGATCAAAAACTTGGAGAAAAGGTTTGGATGCATGTGTCCAAGCCTCCCCCAACCCACCCTACCCCACCGCCCATTATGATGTCTGTGTTTCTGCACATAGATGCACCAGATTTGTTCTGCTCCAGAAAGTAAATTAAGAGTCATTAGATTTGGGAATAAAAGCAGTTCTCTGGGGGCCATGCTCTTAATCTCTGATCAGATATCTAGGGACTTTTGAGAATGAGGCTTTCCTGCAGCATGATGAAGTTCAGGCAGTTCTTGGGGGATACCCAGTGTGGTGTGTGAGAGGGCAGAGAAGTATTCAAGGACTATGAGCCACCAGGATTGGAAGCCAGCAGTGGGACAAAATCAGTAGATGAGCAGGATGCCTTGTTTTGAAATAACTTGATACTGTAGTCAATGGATTGGTCTGGTGGTTTGGGTGATGAGGCAGAATAAAGGGTTGCGGACCCTGCGTACAGAGAAGAAAATAATATCCCTTGCCTCTCAATAGAGCAACTATACTGATTACCACATTGATGTGATGCTTTCTTTTTTTTGAGTTTAGACAGCCTCAAATCCTAGAATGAGCATCCTTTATAGTAAACTCATTGACCGAATGATAAAGAAATCACTACATATTACTATGTTTTACTGGAAAGAGAAGTTATCCTTGATTTAAGGAAGAAGAAATTATTGGCTTGGGCCTCCTACATTGGAGGAATCAAGCCTGGGATGCGTTTTCAGACGAAATACCCATTTCATTTCTTAATATTGGGGTACACATAGTCAACAATGAGTCAAGTTTTACACTTGGTTCCATATGCTATGCCCTAGGTAATTAAAGTATGCCTTATGGCTAATAAAAATGAAGTTAGAAAGTTAAGACCGAAACAATGTCAGGAAATAACATGTGTGTACAATATGTTACTAACACATTGATAATTTTCAAAAGTGACTTTTTAAAAAGTATTATAAATCTTTCAGAACACAGTGATTTATTAAGCGAAAAGTCTGAACATTTTGCACTATTAAACTTAGCTTTTAAGTTGCTGTGTCAAGGGCAGATCTTTTGTTCTCCTAGGTTAAATTTAGTATCCTGCATTTTGTTTTTATCCACAGCTCCATGTTGTATCATCCTGCAGTCAATTTTCTGAACTGCTCAGGAGAAAGGCACTGGGGAATTATCACGAAAATTTCTCTCATGGAATTTGTAATCCAGAAATAGAATTAAATAATCCAACAGTGACTTATTTCCATCGTCTTCCTCACCTTTTCCCACCTATACATCCTTCTCATAAAATAAACCTTCCCAAGGCATGGAATGAAATGAGTGGGGGAAATGCAGTGGCCAGAGGAAAACCATTTCAGAAACGTGTTTGTTAAACAAGTACAAGCCATAAATTGAGCTTAGGAAGGAGAGACAGTTAGAAGAAAAACTGAAATTACTGACCTGAGAGTCAAGCTGATTGGAGCAAGGGTGAAAGCAGCAATTTGGAGGATAAGCAGAAAGGAAAAGGGATAGCAAAAGAGAATAAAAGGAAGGAAATGCATTAGTTTTAAACATATAGCCAACAGATGTTACATCAGCAGGTTTATAACCAAACGAAGCAACCTTTTATCTTATATTACCCCCACAAGCCCTGGGAACACACTGTAAGCTGTTGTATTAAATATCATAGCAAAGAAACTGGTATCTGCTCTGATACGTATAATTACAGAAAGCACTGATGGGAACCAGAGGTGTGCTCCCACAGTACAGTGACAGCATCAGCCCTTTTCTGGAGGAATATTTATAGAGAAAGTTCCTATCTGTGTGTATATAAAATTTTATTATTTAATAAACTGAAATGGAAACTACTAAGGTATTAGACCTGGGTAAGTGCTCATGTCAGAAAGATTTTTACTTGAACCAGTAAGTTGGATGGATACATCCTATGAGATATTTTTCCTTCATCCCTGAAAACCAAAAGGAGCTGAGCAATTTGGCTTTCAGTTCAAAGATTTCCATTTTAGATGCTTACAGAGCACTGCACCTAGCAATGATCAAAGACCCTGTGAGGAGGGCTTTTGGTGGCGTGCCACCCACCTCTCAGCTTCCCCAGCAAGGACAGAGCAACTTCCCAAGCTGAGAGTAATTTTTTTCAGTCAGAAAAATGAAGTTCTAACTTCATTACTGAAAATATCAAGTTATAATACTTTTAATTTGTTTGTATAAAAATACCTAGCATGCCCTTCTCGTTGGTTAAAACAATAATCTCTATTGTCAAGCAAAAAAATAAAATAAAACAAACAAACAAAAAAACCATATTCATCTTCTACAGGAGCACATAGTGGACATTCATTTTGTTGATCTGTAAAATGCGCTTTGCAAAAACAAAGTGGATAAACAAATACTTTTCCAGCTTTCTGATCAATGGGGTCCCACCATTCCATACTATAAAAAAATAGTTTTAGGTATTTCACATAGGAAGGAAAAACAAAACAAAATAAAATAAATCCTCAGGATAAAGCTTAAGCTAGAACATTCAAATGAAAACAGTGTTGACTACAATGATACAACTGAAAGAGAAAATTTAAGATTAACCATATGGGGAAAGTGTTGATTTGATAATGCCTTGTATCTGACATCCCCCTGCCGAGTGTTTTGTGATCACAAATGCTCAACTGATCAAAAATGAGAGTTATGTCAGGACACGATCACTGTGGGGACTTTGGCAACACTGGCCCCAGCTGCCATTTCAAATCCTTCTGGATCAAAGGTAATTAAATCAAGGTCTGTGGCCAAGCCTTAGGAAATCCTAAACTGAAATAGCAAGCATACATTTCAGAAGTTGTTGCCTCTTTCAAGGGCTCCTAGTTTTCATCACACTCTCAAAGGTGTCCGTGATGTCCATGACCTTCCCCAAAAAGTTGCTAGGAATGGCGTATAACCATCTGCCACTTGTCTTCAAGAAATTCTTTCAAATACACTAACAAATGTAAGTGAAAATTACCCGGCAAGACACATTGATATCAAAACAAATAAAACATCGAGACCATCCTGGCTAACACGGTGAAACCCCGTCTCTACTAAAAAATACAAAAAACTAGCCGGCCGAGGTGGCGGGCGCCTGTAGTCCCAGCTACTCGGGAGGCTGAGGCAGGAGAATGGCACAAACCCGGGAGGCGGAGCTTGCAGTGAGCTGAGATCTGGCCATTGCACTCCTGCCTGGGCGACAGAGCGAGACTCCGTCTCAAAAAAAAAAAAAAAAAGAAACTGGCATCAAGTTTTTTCGATGTACCATGAAACTTCTAAAACATATTATCATAATTTAAAAATAATAATAACACTTAAGTTTACATTTTGAACGGAGCTCTGAAAGGCATCAAGGAAATTATGTTAGTACATTATTGAGCAAATCAGAAGAAAAAATAACATTCTCTTCCTCAAACTTAGATAAGGCTCTTTTAGGCATCTAAAATGATTTCTCAGTGTCCAAATGTCTGGTGATACTATTTCTCCAACCAGATAATTAAGTGGAAGCCTGTTTTCCATTCTGATGTTATGTCTTATGAGTGGAACCCCAGGGATCCAGCCTCCTCTCCACATTGGGGAGGTATGTGATTGAGGGCTCAATTTGGGTATTCTCATCCTCTAGACAAATACCAACAAAATCCCTTACATATTTAAGATAATTACATGAAAGGTCACCCAACTGATTCCTTCCCATGGGTGGAATGTGAGAAATATAGTGGCAGCAGGTCTGTCTTGACAGATTCTATTAACCTCTCTCTTTCCCCTAAGTCACCAAAGGATTAATTCTGAAACTCTAAATAAAATTCAGAGACCTTGATGGGCACTGACACAGAAGTACTACATGTTTCACTGCCTCTAAGGTTTAATTAGCCACTAGGTTGTGTAATATACGTGACATCTGACACTGGGGATGGAATAAAGGCTTCAGCTGAATTTGGACCAACTCTCAGAGCCTTGCTCAAGGCCCACCACCCACCTAGTAGCAAATTTCCCTGAGCTGCCTGCAGTCCAAGGCAGAAGCTCCCCACTGGGCCGTGCAAGAGTTTACAGTCATAACTGCACGTGGGACCACACTAGAGCAACATGCACTTTAAAAACCAAAATCTTTAATGGCTGATGAGAAACGTCACTCACATAGAATTTAAGAGGGAAATGCACTGTGTAAATGCCAGCCATGTGCTATCTGGAATGGGAAGATTAACAGAATAGAAAGTAAACACATACTGCTTTCTGAGAGAGAAGGGGGCCAGAGTCAAGGTTGTCTGAGTTATTCCTAACCCTGTGCCTTTTGTTGCATACAATTGAAGTTCTGGAATATTTTAGAACATGTGCTCCTTTTAAAAGAGGTCTTTTCACTCTGGTAGGTCACATTACAAGCTAGAGACCACAAATTTATTTCAAGTTCAATTTTTGGTTTTCAAAATTACAAATTTAATTGCAAACATTTCTCCATGGCTCCAAAACGGAGATACATTCACATTGCTAAGAACTCTTTAGTTCTCAATATTGTGAGGTATGAATTTTGTAGTTTTATCCAGCAAATGACAATATTGCCCAATTTGAAAAAGGCTGCTTGACAACTGGAGGAAGATGTTTTTGTCAGAATACACATGTAGCATAGCAGATAATGCTTCAGAAAGGCAGGCCAAGGCTGAGCTCTCTTTTTCCCAGGAAACTTCCCCTCTGAATCTCCACCCCCACCTCCTTAGGGGCCTGGGCTGGGGCTGGAGCTCAGACATTTCCCAGACAATGCTCTGCTGCTGGACCTGAGACACGAGCAGGCAGAGAACTGGGACAGACTCAGGTCCCACCACACGTTTTATGAATTACGGTGCCTGGGAGGCATCAGCTTTAAGGAGAGACAAAGGCAGAGATAAAGAAAATGTGCAGAAAGTGCATAAAGATAAATGCCTGTAAAATCACTGCTGCTTTAATGCATTCCATATTGAAGAAATAAAAATCTGAATATTCTTGATGACTTAAAGGCAATAGTGTCCAGCTAAGATCTGTTTGTCCAATTAGACCATTAAGCTGTTTATATGTAAATGTTTATAATAGCTTGTCCTGATTTTCAATTACAATTCTGGGGGGCTGGTTTAGTATAGAAAAAATGCCATCTAAACATGAAGCATATCACTTTCTCTCCTGTATGCTAATAAAGAGGTAGATCTCTTGCAGCCCAGCAGCAATGCCTGCTCAGGAAGGCTCTCTGCTGGCTGCATGACTGTTTAGTCCTGCTGTACTAGCTTCTTTCTTCTGGCCCATTAGTGGAAGGGATTGTTCTCAATGGCTCATCTGTCAGTCCTGAGTTCGAATACCGACTTGATTCTTATAAGGTCTGCAACCTGGAGGAAGTTACTTAATCTGCATAAATCATAGTTTCTCATCTGTAAAATGAGAATAATGATAGCTTCTGTATTGTGGGTAAGACTAAAAGGTATATATCATTGCAAGTCAAGTGCTTAGCAGAGTACCTGGCACACAGTGAAGCACAGAATATACATACAATATACATACCCTAGTATTACAAATAAAACTACTATAATTATTAATATTATTATCTAGGGCATCCTCCACATAGCTCACCGCTTCTCAGAGCACTGGATTAGGAATCAGGAAACCCACATTACAGTTTTGCAACTTTCTGACTATAGGCCCAATCTCAGGAAGGTCATTTAACTTTTCAAGATCTCAGTTTCCTAGTCAATGAAAGAGACATGATCATAACTTTCCTGTGATCTCATGTCAGTGTTTTAAAGAAAAATTTTGGTTCTAAAATGTAGTTCCAAAATAGATCCATCTAAACTCACAGTACTCCCTGCATTTTAAGAACTAGCAGACTAGCAGAACATCCCCACATTTTAAAATTAAAACTAAGCCCTTTAGAGATCTATTTTGGACACTTACCTCAGAAAAAACGAAATCCTGGACTTACTGCTCAAATTGGTCACACTGAATAAAAATCAGATTATCATCAAACTAATGCTAAAATTATGAAGAGAAATATTAATTGATTTGGAATTTGAATGTACCAAATATTATACCTGAAAATGTTGAAATTTTATTGGAAATAGGTATTTGTTTCATACAGAGACAAAGTTGAGATTTTTTTCTTTCTTTTCTTAGAGAGAAGGGTCTTGATCCCAGGCTGGAGTGCAGTGGCTCATAGTTTACTGTAGCCTTGAACTCCCGGACTCAAGTGATCCTCCTCTCTCAGCCTTCTGAGTAGCTGGGACCACGGGCACACATTACCACACCTGGCTAATTATTGTAGATACAAGGTCTCCCTGTGTTGACCAGGCTGGCCTCAAACTCCTAGGCTCTAGCCATCCTCTCACCTTGGCCTCCCAAAGTGCTGGGATTATAGACACAAACCACCATATCTGGCCTTGAGAATTTATTTGTTTTAGCATTTGACTGTTCACAATGATATACATGTTCCGATTTACCTGGGGACCAATTGTTTGCAAAGCATCATTTGAATAGGTTGTTAGAGATTCACTCACCTCTAACAAGATTCAAGGCCATGAAAGGCTAAGGACAGATGATTGCTTGAGTCCAAGAATTGGAGACCAGCCTGGGTAACACAGTGAGACCCGATCTCTACAAAACATTTTTTAACATTAGCCAAGTGTAGTGGTGTGCACCTGCAGTCCCAGCTACTCAGGGGGCTGAGGCAGAAGGATCACTTGAGCCCAGAACTTTGAAGCTGCAGTGAGTTGTGACCATGCCACTGCACTCCAGCCTGCACAGCTGGCAAAAAGTAGAGGCGAAATTTGAACCCAGGTCTTTCTGTCACTGAAGCCCATGATCTTTCCACAAGATGATAGAGAGCTACTCTGTGTATGTCTTGAAGTCCTTTAGGGCTTCACAAGTGTCTCTATCAAAGCTGGCTAACATTCACAGGTTTGTTCAAAATTTGGTGATCTCTTCCATATGGATGAATCTGGGAAAGACACATTCTGCCTTATTGCTGAACCAATAAGAAATCTGCAGAGGTTATGGAGTTATGTAAGATTTTTCAGAAAGTTTTTTTCCTTACATGAAGTACAGGAAAAAACATTGATAGCAAGCTTATTTTTCGCACCCATACTATACATAAATACAATATGGATACGGTTTATCTGAAAATCTAAATACTCTGATTCAACACTGCCTGTTTTTACACAGAATTTGCTATCATGCAGGACCTATTCAAGGATATATATTTAAAAAGTCCTCTTTTTTTTTTTTTTTTTGAGGCGGAGTCTCGCTCTGTCACCCGGACTGGAGTGCAGTGGCCAGATCTCAGCTCACTGCAAGCTCCGCCTCCTGGGTTTACGCCATTCTCCTGCCTCAGCCTCCCGAGTAGCTGGGACTACAGGCGCCCGCCACCTCGCCTGGCTAGTTTTTCTATTTTTAGTAGAGACGGGGTTTCACCGTGTTAGCCAGGATGGTCTCGATCTCCTGACCTTGTGATCCGCCCATCTCGGCCTCCCAAAGTGCTGGGATTACAGGCTTGAGCCACCACGCCCGGCCTTAAAAGGTCCTCTTAAGAGATAAACCTCCAGGATGAATTTGTTGTGATGTGCCAAGAGACATCCAAAGGATATGAGCTCCTTCCTTCTTCCCCTATCTTGAATGAAGAATTCTCAACTATATTCTTCGGTTGTTGTTGTGGTGGTGGTGGTTGTTGTTTGATCAAGACAAAACTAAACCATAAATATTTACCTGTGATGGAAAGGAACTGAAGTTTTGGATAGTCAAAGCCCCAATTTCTTACACACTTCACTGGAAAAAATGCTAGATCATGGACATCACTCAAGAAAGTTGACCACTATTTTCTTTAACACAGAAGTATATAATCCCTCAGAAGATAAGCCAATTGCATTCTTAGCATTCCACAGAAATGTCATCTTTCACAGGCCATATTCCTCATTTATGACTTGTTTCTAACTTGGAATATGAATGTGCAGTCCAAATCCACCACAACCGGAGATGGGCAACCACGCAGTCCATGTTCTCTCACTGTCAACAATTTACATGACTGTAAAATTTACCTCTCCAGTTCTGCGATCTTCTTGTCCTTGTCATTCTTCTCATTCTCCACCTCCTTGAGGATCTCCAGCAACCGGTCCACTTCTGCTTGGGCCTTGCCACACTCGTCGCGGTAGTAAGACGCCTCTTTATCTAGCTGTTTTATTCGGTCTGCAAACTCAGGGTTCATCCTGGAGTCATCTTCAATATTATGTGCCTTCAACATTACATTTGTAAAGAATGCAGTTAAGACAACAATTTAGAGCAATAGATAGTGCTGTCAACAATGGCCCAGAAATTAACTTTGGAAAGAAAATCACCACCAAGATTTATGGGTATATTGTCAGTGAAAAGGCAAAATAGAAAAACCATACATTTCAGCCACCTTAGAACAATGTTGGTTTTAAAGTAATATTAGAGTTTCACAGGGGAGTTTCTTCGATTACTGATATTTTGTTCCATTAAATGTTGCTACTTTCAGCTTTTCTTTCCACCAGAAAAGTGGGGTTGGAGACTGTGATGTCTTTATTCCCGGTCATGTGACAAGCAGACCTAAGACAATTTAACTCCTCACAGTTAAGGAGGGGATTCATACAAAATGCTTCCATTTCCAATACAAAGACACCAAAACACGATATTAGATTATCTTCCAAGAACCACCAAGGGCATATGTAAAGCCAAATAACATATAAGAGACAGATTGAATAATAATTGAACATGTCATCCCACTGAGAAATTTCAGCAGGAAACATAGTTTGAAATGAGGCTTGGAGGTGAGGAACGGCTTTCCAGCTAACAGTTATACCCATAAATTCTCATTCTTTTAAATAAATTGAACCTAAACCAGGAGGAGGATGAGCTAATTCATGAACAAGTACACAGACGAGAATCTGCAAATACATGCATGGGTGGGTGGCAGCTTCACACACAAGAAAAGACACAGGCAACAACACAGCAACAACATTGCAGAATAATTTGCAGCCAAAGTATTTGTGGGTTTGTGTGTGAGACAGTGTGTTACAGCTTTTTTTTTTTTTTCCCAAAATAAACTTTTGGCTGAAATATTCCCAGACAGATAGAAATAACACTGCACTGCAATGTTTTGCCTACCCCTTGTTTCCCATTATTCCTAATTGACTTCTTCAAAGAGCAGGCAGGGAAAAAACAAGTAGTTTAACAACAGTGCACATTCAACATAGAAAGTTCAGATAAGTCATATATGTATGTATCTTCAAAATCCACCGGTGACACAATCAAATGTTAACAATTTATAAGGACTTAAGTTATTCTGCTGTCTTGCTACATGGAGCAGATATTTATTGTGTTTTAATATACTTTTTTGAAAATTTCAGGGAAAAAACAAGGCAAGCAAGCTACAGCTACTGTGGGATTGAATGAATCATGCATGGTTAGAAAAATTAATACTAATACTACGGTTAGAAGGTTTGACAGTCTTTGCAATGATTTAGTAGGAAAAAAACTCAAAAATTAGTATAAATAAAATAAATTTCATATGACAAAATAATCATTTTAGAAATAATATTTTTGCATGTAACATATTATTTAAGCATGAGGATAAAGGGGAAAAAGTTGCTTTCATGTTCTTAAATCTAAGATTTCCTTATTTAAGAAATAAACTCAACTATACAAAAAAAAACTTGAGAAAAATGTGTCAATTCAACACACTATCAGATACTGGTTTATCCCCTTTTACCAACATTTTTCAGAAAACATTTATTTTCATTCATTTACTATGCACTCTGTGTTTCATTATAATGGATTACTAAACTTTTTCAGTACAATTAAAATAATCTGAAAGAGAATCCTGAGCTAATATACCTTTAGGAGTATATTTATCTAATAATTTCCTTTTAAGCTTAAGTAATGAATATTTAAATTTCCTAATCTCCACTTTAAAAATGTAGAGCAGAAATCCTATTTTAAAAGAAAGTAACTACTCCATATACCTGTTTCTATTTGTGATTATATGAATCATTACTTTTGTTATAGAAAAGCATTTAAAATATACAGCTTTTAAATAGCTAAAGAAAAAAAAAAACTTTGTGTTAACCTCTCTTTCACTTTTATACTGTATTACCATTCTTTTACAGCAGTTAAAAACCTTTTCATGACATTTCTTGAACTATCCAACCAATGTTATTAAGATTTTTTAAAAAGAATTAATGAACTGAGTAATAAGCAGCTAAGGACTCAAAACAAATGAATAAATATATTTTGATTGCCTGTTTCTTACGAGAGTTAAAATTCCTTTCCTGGTGCTGATTTTTAAAAGTTCACAAATAGCTACCAGTTAGCTGCTGTGACTTATTTTGGTTGTTGTTCTTATTGTTATTATTATTTGTCCCTTTTTAATAAGTGGGTACAGGATTACTAGTTGCAAGACCAAGATTCTAAATCCAGTCCTGCATCTTATATTTACATAAGATTAGGCAAATTCATTAGCCTAAAAACTGTGAAAACTACAAAATGACAAACATGGGGGGAGACATTATTCACTTTTGTTTTTATTATAATTATTATTTCACAATATGCATCCCAGAAATACAGCTTATTATTCAGCTAAGTTAATATATTTATTTGGTTTTCATTGACAAGATGCTACATACATACTCCTTATAAAAAAAAAAAAAAAAAGCCTCCCTGATAGGTTTACAGAGACAGCATAGTCTGCTAGTGATAGGTATGTACACATATCCCATATTTTAGCTCCATGAAGAAAAGAGGATTATCCAAGGCCACTTTTCAACATTGGGTGAAATCAGATGAGTTCGTAGTCTTTTCAAACAAGCAAATAAGTATGGTGAAATGACTCATGGGATGTTTAGAGGCACAGAAAGCCTAGTTAAAAAAAGTGCCTTCATCTAGACTGTACCACTGTTGATATCATACACTGAAGTTAGGTCATGTTATTAGAATGAAGACCAGAGCCAAGTTTACAGCTGGCCTGGTATCTATTATTAATAGATCACACTTCAAGTGCTAATGAGACTTTTAAAATAAATAGACAACCTCAGCCAGGTGCGGTGGCTCACGCCTGTAATCCCAGCACTTTGGGAGGACAAGGTGGGTCAAGAGATCGAGACCATCCTGGTCAACATGGTAAAACCCCATCTCTACTAAAAATACAAAAATTAGCTGGGCACTGAGGCACGCGCCTGTAGTCCTAGTTATTCGGGAGGCTGAGGCAGGAGAATTGCTTGAACTCGGGAGGCGGAGGTTGCAGTGAGCCAAGATCACGCCACTATACTCCAGCCTGGCGACAGAGCGAGACTCCATCTCAATCAATCAATCAATCAGTAAAATGAATAGACAACCTCAAGAACACCTGTGAGTTAAACCTCTCTATCTCTATATCAGTATCTACTGATTTCCAGGCAAAAGAACTTATGTCAAGCCACTTTCAATCTTGGTGCCAGAATTCTTGGAAGGGCTACTAAAATATCATTTAAAATGTTTTTAAATCAATAGAAAGCTTTAAGAAAAAGTCATATAAAGATGACAGGAAAACCGCTGCTTCTTGGATCATTACTAGGGTCCATGTAAAGACTCAATGAAAGAGAGTTTCACATGACTGGGAAGGTTGATGAGTCCCCAACTAAGCTTAGGTATGGAGGCAAAAGCCTCTAAAGGATTTACAAAAGATATTGTATATAACCAGCTCTATTCAGCCTGAGTCACAGCTTTTCAGAGGATGGGCTGAAATTTTTAACCAGTAACCAGCATGAATGTGTTCTACCACGATCTACAGGCATGAATGATTCTATACTAAATAAAATAGTGGAGGAAATTGAGCTTTTTAAAGCCAATGCTTCCTTCAAAATTATGAGTCCTGAGCTTCCTCCAAAAATGGAATGAAATAAGCACTTTATTTGTATTTAGGCAATATTCTCGCCTTTTCAAATCACAACATGAGTTCTTTAATCTGGACTGGTAGCTCCTGACAGAGATCAAAAGTAGGTAACAGACTTAGATCTAACATACTTTAGACACTACAGCGAAAAAAATAGATTTGAATAGATCACGATCACAGTAAATTCCTAACATGGCATTCTAATGAATTCAAGACGTAAATTGAAAATGCACAGTAATATTTTTCCTTAAGAATCTGTTGGGTTTGCAGTTAGCTCCCCAACAAGGTCCGGGAGGGCTTGCCCACTCTATACTTTTAAGGAACATCAACTTTGTCCTCCTATTTTCTTTTTTTTTTTTTGAGACAGAGTCTCGCTCTGTCGCCCGGGCTGGAGTGCAGTGGCCGGATCTCAGCTCACTGCAAGCTCTGCCTCCCGGGTTTACGCCATTCTCCTGCCTCAGCCTCCCAAGTAGCTGGGACTACAGGCGCTGCCACCTCGCCCGGCTAGTTTTTTTTGTATTTTTAGTAGAGACGGGGTTTCACCGTGTTAGCCAGGATGGTCTCGATCTCCTGACCTCGTGATCCGCCCGTCTCGGCCTCCCAAAGTGCCGGGATTACAGGCTTGAGCCACCGCGCCCGGCCTATGTTCTCCTATCTTCATTAGTTAGGAATTTACCTCTTAAAAACACAAATTGGTGTGAGTTTTCTTTTGATGGCTTCAGATCTTATTTACTATGAATATAGCAAGCTCATCGTCACTTTCAAGGACATCCACCAGTCATTAAAACTAAAGGAATACCAATAAGCATTCTTTCACTAATATAGAGATTTAATTCCACTGATTAAACAGGTCAGTTTAAAGGCAAATCCAGGTATCTGATTCTGCTCAAAAATATTTCTTAAAATATTTAGAGCAACTCTCAAGCATCTTATCAAAACACAAAAAAATGGGGAAAGAACATTTCAGAAATGTCTGCATTGCATATTACATCAGTAAGTTTTGAGGGACTCCCAATTATGTTTCCTGTATTTCCATATGTAAGGAAATTTCCCCACAAATGGGAATAATCAAAACAAAGTCTGGAGCCTCACTGATGTGGGTAGGCCTCTAGGTTTTGATGTGAACTGACTTTGAAAGCCTAGATCAGGCATTAAGAGGACTCTGACCATGGCTTGGGATGAGCAGTACATTAACCTATAGTTACAATAACCTAGTAGTTATTTTAGCGAAAGAATTTATAACTACTTCAGGAAATAAGGCAAAACTTTGGATTAATACTATATCTAAATGGAAGTTAAGAAGCCAATAATGGCTAAAGCCAAACTATGGGGTTGTCAAGTATCAAAATCATACAAGTTTATCTACATTTAATCTTATAAAGACTGGTCACTGATTATTTCCAATAAAATGGCAGTTCATCATTCCAGATCCCTAGAAAAGAAAGTATTAACTTTGGTCCAGAAACCTGCTGTGAAACAAGGCAGGGAACATTCAACTATTATATTATATAACACGTTCCCTTTGAAATAGACCCTACCAATTTTAATTAAAAATCATTTCCCTCAAAATAAACAAATAATTACTTATGACCATAAAATAAAAACAGAATGTTAACTAGTGTATTTGATGACTTTTCTTCCCTGCTGTTTCTGGGTTTTAGCAATAATTTGCTAAATTTGGGCAGTGTAGAAATATGATTCTCGATTGTGGCGTGTTGGTGGTTTAATGTCCATTGACAGCGCTTTAATATTCCTTTCATATCTTAACAGCAGAACAGGGTATAGAAACTATTTTAAAAATTATATTTGACTACAGTCTTCCAAAAGAAATTTCAATCTTCTCATAATTCTAAGTTATAAACAAAATATTACATTTTAAAATAAAATTTTTAAGGTAATTGTAGAGTTATATAACATATTATACATTATATATATATAACATATTATAACTCTATAATAGACTGATATAACTCTATTATAGACTGATGAAACACACATATTATTGTTTAGAATTAAGAGCCAAGGGAAGAAAAAGAATACAACTGAAGATAACCTGCACTGTGTTTATAATAATAAGACAAAACTCCAGCAGTAGAATGATAGTTAAGCTGCAGAACGGTTATAAGAAAAATAACAATATCAAGGCAAAACTTTAGGTTCCTAATTTAGAAAATTAAATTTCATTTAAAATACAATGAATCAATACCGGGCATCATAACTGAGCCTAATTAATACATTTGGAAACTACTAATGATATATTTTGAAATGTTACACATCTTAGTTGTTTTGTTTCTTTTTTTTTTGGTAGAGATGGGGTTTGCAATGTTGCCCAGCCTGGTCTCCAACTCCCAAGCTCAAGTGATCCTCCAGCCCTGACCTCCCAAAGTGCTGGGATTACAGGCACGAGCCACCACACCCAGCCCCTATATATCTTAGTTCTAAAGGAAATTATTCACTCACAATTCAAGCTAACTGCATTCAGAGTATTCAAAAATTTGCATATTAAAACAACCATACCAAAAAAAACTCGTTTCATAGATGGAACAAATAGGGTATGTATAAATAAATACAAATAAATATTCAAAATAATTCTTGTGTCTTTCTCTCTCTCTCTCACACACACACACACACACACAAAAGAACAACTGTATGCTTAATACTTTTAAAGATCCCCCAAACTGTAATTATTAATGTAATCCTTTTTAATTATGGGATTTCCTAAAATTAGCAATGTGGAGAACTGAGGTAATTATCTGGATGTCCTCAAACAAAACATGTGGCTTCAAATGTTGAGTGTTATTGCAAATATTAGTTGAGTTTTTTTAGACACTGAAAGCATGGATCAGTTATAGGGTGTGTGCTTGTGTATATGCATGCGTTTACATATGCTATGTGCATGCCTGGAATTATCTCTTAAATAGTTTCAACTTTCCACTGTGCTGGGAGATAACTGGTTTAAGAGTGAATCAAATGCTTTTCAGAAATAGGCTTTAAAAATCATAAAAAGAAACTGCTGTATCCAAACAATGACTGTGGAAGCATTTATAATTCAGCCCATTATGTTCCTGGGATTATACAGTCCTGTAATGACCCACAAAACAGGAAGACCTCACTGAACATTAACAAGAATTTTTTCTATCTCTCTGGAATGAAAAATGCCTGCTTTTTGGCTTTTGTTATGTTTTTTGTAAACACTTATGTAAAATGTGAACCCTGTTAAATATGTGTTAAGAAGAGATAGGATTTCAAATGGATAACTACTAGGGATTGGGGGCCCCAACAGTGGGGAACATCAGAAGTATCTCAAATGTGCCCTGGCCAACAGCAAGGTTGTGCCCAGTGCCTACAAATCAGTCATTTGCCTTGTAGCAACAAGGATATTCTATGAAGCACTAAGTTGAGGGACCCAGAAGGTCTAGAGATTTATTAAAATTTTTTGAAAGACTCCTGATACCATCTCTGCCTAAAATGACCACAAGGGCTATAGCAAAGAAGGTATTTGAGACTGATGAAACACATATTATTTGTTTAGAATTAAGAATCGAGGGAAGAAAAAGAACTCAACTGAAGATAACCTGCACAGTGTTTACAATAATAAGACAAAACTCCAGGAGTAGAATGACAGTTAAGCTGCAGAAAGATTTTATGAAAAATAATGATATCAAGGCAAAATTTAGGTTCCTAAGAAATGTCATTAGATATCACTTTGTGCAATAGAGTGACTAAAGTAAAAGAAGATAAAAAGTAAAAGGTTCCTTTCTACTCTAGAAATAATAATACTTGCAGGAGCACTTAAAAGTTTAATCCTTGTTCACTCTAATGTAGTGTAGACTGTCAGACATAGAATTGACTATAAAATTATCTTATTTAACAAAAAACAACTATACTATAATTGACCAAAAATTTGTTAGGTGGCCATATAGAAAATAAACATACAAGAATAAAAGAAATTTCCTAGCTATCAATAACTGATTAGAAAACATCATTCACAATAGCAACCTAAAAATTAAATATATATATATATGCTTAAGACTATCTTTAAGAAGAAATATCATGGGTCTGTAACAGGAAAATATTAAAATTTCACTGGAATAAATACAAGTTGGATCATGTTTATGAATGGAAAAAAAATAATATTGGGAACATATCAATAATTCTAAAATTATTTTATAGATTAAATATAATTAAAATCAACAATTATGCATTTTAATTGACAAAGTGATCCTAAAATTTACTTGGAATGATAGACAATTAAAGGCTAAAAACTTCAAACAAAGTAAGACACAATGAAAAGCAGAAAGAATTAAGGTGTAGTTTGTTTTACTAGATATTTAAAAATATAATAAAGACACAATAGTTAAAATGTTGACCCAACAAATTAGAGACATCAATAAAACTGAACAGATGCTTAGAAACTAAGACATTCACCCAAATTAAACAGTAACAAGATCAGTGGACAAAGAGAGAATTGTTTGATACATGGTGCTGGATAATCAGTTGATAATTTAGAAAAATATAATTAGAACCTCACCTGTCAACATAAACAAAAATAAACTAAAGATGGATAAAGGGCTTAACTTGATATAAAAAGCAACATTAAAACATTTTAAATATAGATAAGTGAAATCAGAGAATACTTTCCAGAATAAAGGCAGTGAGGAAAGCCTAAAGAAAAGTACAGGTCAATAACCTAAAAATTGTTCTCTATATACATAAAAAAATTTAAGCTAAATAAAACTGTTACAAATCTGGCAAAAATTCTATCTAAAACACAGAATAACTCATATAAACTAATGAACAAAACAGTAAGCTCAAAAGCAAGTGCTCAACTGATTTAAACTGTTTACATAAAAAAAATACGAAAAGCTAATAAATGTACTGAAAAACCTCAACTTCAGTAGTAATTAAAGAAAGAAAAGTTAAAAAGGAAAAAATTTTCCACCTAAGCATGTGTCAAAGTTATGTAAAATGACAATTCTCAGTGTTGGCCAGGCTGCAGCAGAAAGGCCATCTTTAATCAGTGCTGGAAGAAGCATGCTTTGGTAGAATTCCTCGGAAACTCAACGTAGTAGAACTATTGGGATCTTTTCAAATCACTGGCGCAGGAAGGAGGCAGGCACAGTGGCACATGTTTGTAGTCTCAGCAACTCCAGAGGCTGAGGCAGGAGGATCCCTTGAGCCCAGGAGTTTGAGAACAGTCTGGGCAACATAGCAAGACCTCGTCTTAAGTTAAAAAAAAAAAAAAGATGTTGGGAGAAGAAATTACCAACATTAGGGGAAAAAGCAAATAGAGTAGAATAGTATACAATCATTAAAATAGTATTTTGGAGGAATAGTTCATTATATGAGAAAATTCTAATAATGTAAAAAAAATATAAACCTAAATAAAACACTTTGAAATAGAGTATTAGATAAGAAAAAGAAAAAGGAACACGAGAGAGAGAAGGAAAGAAGGTGCAAAGGGAAGGAGAAGGCAAGAGGAGAGAGGAAAGAAAGAAGAAAAGAAAAAGAGAGAAAAAGAACAGCAAAAATATGTCTAGGTGGAGAACAATCCAAATGTTCCAGCAATTATTTCTGTGCCGTGAGATGTCCTGCTATTTTTTAATTTTCCTCTATAGGCTTCCATATGTTTGCAAATTCTCAACTGTGACCATATATTATTTTTATAACTAAGAAAAACATAGTCATTTTTAAAAGACAATTAAGGATAGAAAATCCATCATGCTGCATCCCTATCAGTCCAAAAAAGAATTGGATACCGAGACAGGGGGAGTTAAAATAATGAGAGTTTGGCTATATTCCCAGGATGCCAAACCAATGGGTTAGTTTAATTAACTTGAGGAGAAAAGTCAGTCAATGACTTTTGGATTAGTCACTGAAAAGTTCACACTGGCATATTAGAGACGCACCACTGGGGTGAAGTGAAGTAAAAGTTGATGATGCCATGTCACTGATATTTCTAGAAATGGTCTGAAAGCTAACTAAGAGTTATTTCTTTGGTCCTCCCTATCCTGACAGAGAGAGTGAACTCCTAGCATGGTCCTGCTCTATTTTTGCTGCTGCAGAAACAAGGTTCTCCCCATCTGTCCTGCACACACCCAAAACATGACATTCTTTGGTTTTCTTCCTGTTCCTAACTAGTAAGTATGAAACAACTGCGGTGGAATTATTTCGCTCATTTTTTAAACAACATTTTTTAAACACTCATTTTTCCCAGAGTGAGTTTTCGAGCTTGAAGATATTCCAAACTTAGTGTCTTTCTTCACATCTCCACTGTCTTGAGCCTGCTTATTAGCACTTATATTCAAATGTTAAGGAAAAAGAACGTGAACTGATTACTTTTTGCTTCTCTGCTAAAATTTGCATTTTGAAAAAGAGGTTAACAAAGATGCTCCAGCAGGGTTTTAGGAATTCTGTTTGCAAAAATAAAATGTGTTGTAAAGAATGGAGGGTGGAGGCTGAATCTAAGTACACCTGAACATCTTGCAGCTCAAGCTGTATGCATCCTGAAGCAGTGGCTTAACAAATAAAAAGTTGTTGGTGGAATTGTTTCCTTTATCCATATGCTTTTCATTTTTTCCATAAGGGGATTTATACATAGGAGGTGATTAGAATGCATGATAGCACAGATTGCATCTGCCAAATGATAAACTCTAGCCACCTTTACAAAGTATTTTCCCAGTAAGCCACTTAAGTTCACAGAACAAAAAAGCTTTTTTTCTTTAATAAGTTAAAAACAAACTGCTTCATATATTAATAAATGCACACATGTCACTAGGATAAAAAAAATTTGTGGTGGCACCTGGATCATTTTAGAAATATTTTGACTAGTTACCTGGTTTTTTTTGTTTTTTTTGTTTTTTTTTTTTTGTACTCTATTAAGCTATAGTCGTAATTGTTAGTATCTGTTATTAGGAGACTATATTATGATTTGCCCTCAGCCAAATGGCATGCTTTTAACTGTTACAAAATCCACAGTAATGTTAGGTATTTATCAATCTCAAAGACCATAGCCCTATTTTTAAATCTAAACCTGTTTTAACTTCTATCACTTGAATAAAACATTGAATTGTTTGCTGTTTTACAAATGTTGTTATCCCTTTCGGCCTAGATATGCTTGTGTTTGAAGGATTTAAGGAAGAGTTCCATAAGCCTAGATCTTCAGCTGACTTTTGTTTTTCTACAGTCTTTGGGCCGAGGTTAAGAAGGAGGTAATATCAGAGTTGGCAATATTTTCTTGAGTTATTAATTTTTAAATTTCACATTCATAAGAAATGGCAGTGGCCTCAGCACAGATCATTTCTTTTGACAGAACGGAAAGGGGAAGAAACTCATAAATATTTTCGAAACCTCCCCAGTATGGCACACCGTGACTGGTGATCAATGGATCCTCATGCTTTGATATGTTACAGCGGGAACTTTCAGAAATGACTTACTGGGTTGTACATCTGATTGAACAACTGCTCAGCTTGCTACATTGCAAAGTTGGGGAGGCATTGAGGCACAGACAGGGAAAGAAGGAAAGATCCAGAAAAACAGCATTAGCTCAACAAATCCAGTGCATTCGCACAGACAAGTTGGTCATTAAAAAAGAAGAAATTTCAGTTTCTAAACATTCCACAGTGAAAGTGAGATGCTCTAGGGAAATACAAAAGTTGACTTTGGCTCCTAAAAAAGAATAGCTGGAATAAGAAATTTAAGGTTTGTGTTACTTTCCCTTTCTCGAGTTAAATAACCCATGAAATAAAGAAAGCTGTCCACTTTTGATGATACATGAAGTGCTGGCCTCCAGCAATGAATCAGAAGAAGTACTTTTGGCCAAGTCTGCAATTTATTACCTGAACTTCAAAGATGGTAATAATAAAAGATTAATTAAATCTTATCATTGAATTTATAGCTCTTCTTTTAATATTAACACAAGCCTGAATTTTCTATTCAGTCTATCTTCAGAAAAATACAGATTAGCAAACGGCACGTTAGCAATAGCAAAATATCAGTAAGACATTATCGGATTAACTTAAATGGGAAAAGAAAAAAATTTAAATCAGCAGGACCAAAATACAGTATTATCCATTGCCTATTACCAGTTTCTACTGTTGTCTCAGGATTAACAGAAAATATAGTTTTCAAAAATATTCTATTATGTTCCAAGTGCTTTAGAATCTATAATATTTTCTTGTCTATTTTGTGTTGAAGATTTAAATCTTTGTGGATTTAAATATGCTGAATATTATTTTAAATAGCACTCTCAAGTTATATTTTTCTAAATACCTGCACTATTTATCTGGGGCTCAATGTCAAGGTGTAGAAGGTGAAATATTGTAGAAACTATTACTTTGCTTCAGGCTAAGACACACTTTTTGAGAGCCTCAATTACTTTTTCCTTCAACTTGGATGAAGTAAAAGACAAAGTTATCATGGTTTAAAGAAACTCCCTCCTCATGTATAATATCAATTGAAAAATTACTAAAGAGCATAAATCATAATATTTTGAATTGCCATTGCTTCTCAATTGATTTCTAGTCACATAGGCTAAGTTTACTCCCCCATTTTGAACCTCAAATACTCTTTTGAAAGACAAAATGATCCATATGTCAATTATCAGTCTCTTCTCAACTCTTGGGTATCTATTTAAGATTGATGAATGCACTTAATTATAAAGCACACTCATAATTTGCAATTATGCATTATTTGGTTAGTATCATTTTGTCAGCCTCACTAGTATCAGTGAAAACTTCCTCAGATATGAACATTTATAAATAGTGGGATGGAATGTATAAGGGAGTTCCTTTTCTGCCTATAAGCATTTGTCATCGTGAAGTATTTGAAGGCATCTTAAATTAACACAGTATAATAAAGGGTTAAAGTAATTATGTGTATGAATGTTCTCCACAGACTTTTATGTAAAAACTCCCTTTACCAATGTCAAGCATTGTTTATAAGACAAAAATAAGTTTAAATCACCATTTGGATTTCATTGCCACTGGCAGACAAGGTTTCTGTTCAACAACACACATCTACAATATCGTGTAGATTTTATGAGAAAAATACCTGGACACTCACAAACCTTGAGCAAAATTCCACTGGGAATTTTTGGTGTATTTACGACATAATAAAACTATTATGTTTTCAGCTTTCATTTAGTAAACCTTTACATTTTATTCACAAGTCACGTACCCTTTTATTTAAAAAGAGGCCCAGACACACTTAAGCTTTTATAGTTGCTTATTTTTCCATGAGTAAATGATGTGTTTATATGTATATTCACATACTGTTGGCTTATATTTTCAAATATTTAATGTAGATCTCAATTTTTTTAAGGTGATGGGTAGTTGAGGTTTTTACGGAACTATTTATTTGCAGAAATTAAAGACTACTGAAAAATAATTTTAAACTTTTGAATTTAGTTAATGCTAGACAGCCAAAAATAACAAAATAGCATCCGCAGGTTAGGCATAAATATATTTAAATTATAACTACCTTATTTAAACTCACTACACTATGCACTTAGGAGACAGTATAAGTAAAGATTATGTATATACTTAGAAATGAGTTATCTTTTCATAAATGAAATAGGTCCTTTACAGCAAGACAACCATATTTGTTACTTTAATTCTAGTGACTTGGTAGAATGTTAAAATACTGTCAGGAATAATGCTAAAATGTTTGCAGGATTTGGTCTGTGAATTTCAGTATATGGTGTCTACCTGCGAGTCAAAGGAAACCACACACTCTGAGTGATCACAGGGGCAAACCACAGCTATGTTGAAAGAAACTATACTGAATTGCATAAATGTTGATTGATTAAACTAGTCAAGTCATTACATGAAAACTATAAGCATCAGTATGTGAATCTCTTCCTTTTAATTACTAGTGGATTTCAAATTCCCATAGATGATTTACACTAAAAAGGAGGGTGTCGAACATGTACCTATAGAAATAATAAATGGGTTCCCCTGATCTCCATAACAACGGCTCATCAGAGTAGGTGGAGGACATCTTTCATGCCCAGGTCTATTTGAGGCCATCTTTCTTCGAGACTCAGCACACTGTGACTAAAGTAAAATAGTGCAGAGGATGGTCATAAGGAGCCAATGAATTTCTCTCTCTCACAAAGCTAGCTTAGAACCTGCCTTATGATCACAAAACTTTTATTAAATGAAAAATATTTTTCATAAGTTCATCCCTTAATATGCATATCATAGATAATATTTTGTAGAGCACATTTATATAGATCAGGAATGTATGTCATATACCCAATACATCACATCCAAGTCAATCTCCATTTAAACACCCTCAAATGGGCAATTTAAATTCTTTTATTAATTGTTCAAGATTTCTGCTTAACTAAATATTGCTTGAAGTAAGCGAGATGATGAGTGGATTGGGAAACAGATTTTACAATATAGAGATTTTCTCGCTGTTTTGTTATTAAAGGATTTGATCTGTGTATTTATCTTTTTCTGTATTAGCAAGTAAACTTTCTTAGTGTGAAATTTCTCATGACAGTTTCCTAATAATCTCTGTAAAGTGAGTACCATATAGTAACATTTCAGTTATATATTGCATCATACAAAATAGTATATTACATTTTAAGATATCCAGAGTAATTCCTTCATAGATATGCGATTCCTTCACATCCTTGACCATCCATGTCATATATTTTCATAACGTTAGCCGATAAATCCCCATCCCGGTGTGCTATGAATTATACATAGTCAAATTTTATTATATACTTTGTTTGATTGTTTAGATTCTTATCATCCCTTTTGAGTAAGTTTATGAGTTGTCAAAGGGAAACAAAATGCTTAAACTCATAATGTTATGAGTTTTATGTGAACAATGAGTGCAGACATACCAAACAACACAGGGAAAAAGTCAAAGTAACAATGCATGACTGGAAATGCACTCCACAAAAATGTCTGGGTCAGAGAAAACATGCTAATGCCGCCATGTAAATATCCTATTTCTTTTCCAAAGCCTTCTATCTACAATAAGCTTTCTTAGAGAGTAAGGTCATTTTGGTCAAATATAAATAGTCATTCTACAGAAGTGACAGGGACTTGACAATTTTGGTGAACTTCTAGAAATTTAACAATGTCAGAAAAGCTTTTGCAAAGTTCTCATACAAAAAAAATGACCTACATCTGAAAGTAGCAAAAGTTTATTAACATCTAATGTGGCTTCCGGATTCTGCAACTTGTTGAAAACATTTCTGTTTTTCTTTGTTGATAGCTGAGATTTACCCAGAAAGTAATGGCTGGTTTTTATAATATTTTTAACTTCTGCTACTATTTTCATCTATTTTTCAAGTTTTTCTTAAACAGGAAACCTAAGATAATTTTTCAGGTTCACAGACAGATTTGATAGACTTCTTAGCAATAAAGTTGAGTATTTAATTAATTCTTTTATCAGCAGACAGCAACAGATAAGGGGTTTGTTTCTTTTTAAAAATGTCTCTTCCTGTTCCATTTTATAAATTCATTTTTAAATGAGCATGATTTTTTTCTTAGACTTCACTTACCTTTTTTAACTGTGCTTCCAATTTGCTACATTCCTCTTTCTTTTGTTCGATGGCTATTTCTAGAGACTTTAATTTGGAATCCCTTTTCAGCCCTGCAGAGGCTAATGAAGATGCATGTTCTTTGAGGTCAATTAAACTAGACTGAAAGAGAAAGAATGTGAGTGAGTAAAACACTGAAATTTCTACTAGCAATGCCTTCAATTTGAACACATTGATTCTATACATAGCAATAAAGTGTGCAGTAGACAGAAAGGGTAAATATAATCTTACTAAGGTAACAATAGTCAGCTCTGGTCAGGAAATTAAAGTTGGCCAGCTTACAGAATGAGTAGGATCTAATTGCCGTAGAATCAAATGTGACCAAATGGTGTGGTCAGTAAATGCATGTTTCATGTCTCAAAGTCATGCTAATGATGTAAGTCCCAAGGTGGTCTTTACATGTCATAGCAAAACAGACACCCTGAACCTTCCATTTACATTTATTGCTGTCAGACTATGCAGACTCTGAGACAAATATGGAAGAAAATACTGACTTTAATGCTTCCACTCCCAAGAGCAAGTCAAACATAAAAGAAGCCTCCTATTACAATTTTATCAAATCCCATCTCTTTAACAGAGAAACGATCAATGGTTTTACAAACATCTTCTGGAAAATCAAACATAAAATTATTTTAAAATTTAGAGTAAACTTTACGTTCACGTCCTTTGCAATCTAGATTTGACAGATGTGATGAATCTTTCCAACTCAGACATGGGGTTACCTAAATTGTTCCAGTCACTAAGCATGTCCAGAAACCAACAGGTTCCACATATAGTCTGAATTCCAAAAACTAAAGAAATAAATACTTGCATATATCACTGAACGTAACTTTGCAACCTAAAAGAGCAATGTTTGTCATTGAATATGAAATAGCAACATCTAACTATGTGACTGAGATGTACAGGTTTTACCCCAAAGCAGACTCCATGCATTTCCTTCTTACTCATTTGCATCACCTAGGAAGATACTAAGGACACAATCGTCTCTCTGTAAACGATGTCGGCTAATAATTTATGCTGGGTGGCTTCATTGGCACTGGAATGACCTTTATGATAAAAGTCACCATCATCCAGCAAGGTGCTTCTAAAACCCTCTGAGGAACAGGTGAGCCATTCTCATTTTTCACATCAGGAAATAGAGGCTTACAACAGCTGAGTATCTTGTCAAAGTTCCCTTAGCTAGTAAAGGCAGATATAGGTCTCAAACCCAGGGCTACAATTCCAATTTCAATGTCCTTTGTCATATAATTCCCACAGAAATAAGAAAGGACATTATAATCCAGTCACTTTGTTATGGTGAAGACGTAACATCACTCCAATTAAATCTTAAGCTCCCTGCTGACGGCAACTGCATATTGTTTTCCTTTATAAATTTTAAATTGCCAGATGCAATAGCCAGTTTTAATCAACTTGGCTAGGCTGTAGTCCCCAGTTATTAACCTAGGAGTTGCTAATAGAAGGCATTTTGTAGACATGACTAAAATCTACCATCAGTTGACTTTAAGTAAAGGAGATTATCCTCAGTATTCTGTGTGGGCCTGATCCCATCAATTGAAAGGCCTGTGAGCAGAATTCAGGTTTCCCTGGGGAAGAACAAATTCCACCTATTGATTGCAGCATCAGCTTCTAAGACCTTCCAGTCCGCTTTTGCTGATGGCCTGTTCTGTGAATTTTGAATTCGCCTAGCCTCCGTAACTGTGTAAGCCAATTCCTTATGATAAAGTTCTTAATCTGTAGAAAATGTTTAACGTGGTTCTGTTTGTCTGGCAGAACCCTGACTGACACACCCAGCCCAGTGCCAAGCACATCATGCAGAAACAACAAATGTTTATCAAAATGTCTATCTGAAAGTCATACAAAGTTGGCATTATTTACAAAACTACTTTCACTTACAGCTTATGCTCCACCACGTCATCAAGATCTCTTTCCATGAGAAATATATACATTGATTTTAAGGTGCAAGCCCACAAACAACACCCGCAACTGGATAAGAATATGCTATAAACAAAGTCAAAGCTCTCCTATCTTCTGTCGCATACAAACTAAGGCATCACAGATCCTCCAACTCAGAAGCAGCAGTGGAAGCTAGGAAGAGAACTCCATTCTTTATTTTCATAACAAAGAAATAAGCTCCTTTCTAAAAAATAAGTAGGTTTAAATTTTAGGAAATACAGATTTTATTTCTGGGTTTCCTTGAAACTCCTCCTACTCATCCATTCTTTTCCTTCTTCATCTACATCCCTAATTTATTCAGGACTTTAATTTGTGTGGAATTATCAGTACCCCATGAGTGAGGAAATACTGCGGAGCTGGGAGATAGACAACTGTGCTGCGGTACCATCCTGCAGGGTGAAAGGTCTATGACAGCTCTAAAGAAGATGAACAGTTACAGCAAACAAAAGTAAGTGTGAAGGGGCCAATTGCCGGCAATCTCCACATATCTCAGAGTTGTGAGGATTAAATAAAATAATGTGTAATTACTGCTTCTCATACTTCTCCACCAAACTACCCCCAAGAAAACTGAGAGCGTTATAGGGATCCCTTGAAGAATGGAGGAATAGCCCAAAGCACCCTCTTCATAAGCCCCAAGCAAGAATTTCTTTAAAGTGTAAGATGTTACTTTAAAAATACAGGTAGCACTTATATTCTGTATTCATGTTTGCTATGGTATAAAAAAATACAGCTCTAAATTACTTACTATAATGTAAAAGTAATATGCCAGAAGAGCAGCGACATTTAAGCTCTACCTTGGGGTCCAGCATGGTACCACATCTCCTAACCTGAGGGAATTGGGTGGTTCCCTTTGAAAAGTACAAATGAATGTAAAGCACTCGACACAAGGAATAGTACATAGCAGACACTCTAATGAAGTAGAGATATTATTATTATCATCATCGCTGCTGTTGTTATCTCAAGCAAGGGATCGTGGGCCTGTAAAAAATATAGAATCCTTTAAGCCATGCAAATGTGGTAAGACATAAAGAAAAGTTTCAAGGAGCTACATTGTATATAGTTAGCAGAACAGAGAAGACAGGCATAGGGCATCACAGATGAAGGAAGTTACAAAAATAAATTTCCTTTAAATTCAGGCAACTTTACAAAAGCGAAGTTACCACATTCTCCAAGCCTTCATATAGTGCCTCCACCTAAGTCTCTAGTCTCTTGCAGCTGCACTGAATATGGGTTTATGAGGACTATCAATGTGGTTCATTTGTTTTTCCAGACTCACCTCTTTCTCAGTCAGTTCAGCCTGTAAAGCATTGACCTTCTCTTTCAGGTCTTTGTTCTCTTTTCGGAAAGATTCTATCTCTTCTAGTCTTTCCCGATCATCTCTTTCTCGCTGTTCTTTCAAGCGCTCAATTATTCTCTCCTGTAAGGCAATTAACAAAAAAGAAGAGGTGAGAACCCATCAGTGTATATGCCAAAGCATACTGCAAAAGAAAACAAGAGGTAGTACATCTAAGAAATGCTCTACAGGAATCAACACACACAAGAAACTCAAAATCGGATTCACGGGGATAGGCTGTGCATAACAGCACTTGGGAAGGACAACCAATACAGCTTTTGACTTGTTAATACAAGTTAGCATCACAGGGTTGCAAAGGAACTTAATGTTCAAGTTCTGTGGCTGCTCTTGGTTCATGGTAGTATCCAGCAAATTTCTAGAGCAGCTCTAGAAGAGGCAGCTTCAGACACCAAGACTCCAGACCTGACACAGCCTCGCACAGGAAAGGAGAAGAACATGCCTCTCGGCTCAGCCCTCTTTGCTTAGCCTCTCTATTTGGCATCCAAGAGCCTTCATTGGTTTCTGAAGACTGTTCTCTGGCTGGATGGGAATGAAGTGCGGCAGGATCCAAACCCTCCAGGACTTAGAGCTAGGGCTCATTGTGAGAACTTGAGACAAAGAATCAGCCCATTGTGTATGTGATTTTCCAGTGTGTCTGAGGATGTTTACTTCTCTGTTTTGTCAATGGTTTCTTGATAGTCAGTAGAGACTCCAAAACACTGGCTGAGTTTGAACAAAGTTCAGCAGCAGCTTTATTTTATTGAGGGCTTACTACATGCTAGGCACTGTGATGCGCTCTCCTCATCAGTCTTCATCACAAGCATAAGGGCAGATCCAGTGCTCTTGGTGACAGTGTAGAGGTGAGGAAACCCAGAGCTCCAAGACGCAAGGTGGCCCAGGTCATAAACAGAAGGCCTCCCACATCCTGGGCTCTCGGACTGTCAGCCACATCCAAGAGACCACACTGCCACACACATACACCTGGAGCTATTCAGGGAGATCTGCCTTTGACTTTCACACTGAAATGAAAACACTGCTTTGTAGAGTTGTTTTCCAAAAATAGGGAACCTGCCTGATATCAAAGTAAGAAACTTAAACACACACACACACACACACACACACACACGCACACGCACATGAAAATTCCATCTGCGTAAAGCTTGAGTTAGATTTCTGAAATTAGTTTGAAATTATCCAACACATATCTAAACTTCCTCTCGGATGGTCATGTTAAAAAATACTGGTGCAACAACTGTGGCCAAGGATCCTGATATTATCTTTTATATTCTTATAATAATTGCATAGTACAAGGCAATGCCTGATAAATAAGACAACTATAAAATAGTATTTAACGCAGAGGGAAGTTAGTTTGAACACTTTGCCTATGATTTAAGATCCCCCAAGGAAGCAACTGTTCTACCCCACTGACAATAATTTATGTATCTAATGCTTTCGGCGGAGGAGGTACCATTACTGTTTTCCAATTACTTAAAAACACTTTAAATGAAATATATTATTATAACAGAGGAGGCAGAAATATAACAAATGAATCTATTAATTGCCTATATTTGCTTCTTCTTGATCCCAGACCTAGTTTACCTGCCCATGACAATGGTGAGTGGATGATTATGTGATCCACAAGAGAAGGAAATGGCCATAGTACACGGTCAGTCTCTCAAGAGTTTTCAATGATTTCAGCAACTGAGCCCTTGCTGCCTTTTGCCTACACTACAACCAATTACCCAGTCACCTCTCCGTCCCATCACTTCCATTACATGGCTGTTGGAGTGACATTTCTAAAGCTCCAAAGTGACCTGTCGCCTCACTATTTGGAAACCTTCCCAGGAATCCCTCTGGCTGGACCACGTGGCACTTATTCCCACCCAGCAGCCTTCACATGGTTTCAGCGCATGACCATCCTCCCAGCCCCACTTTCAAGAGGGCAGCACTAAAATCCTTTGAATCTTTTTGACCCACAGCTGGGCAAATCATCTGGCATACAACAAGCAATTAAAAGAGCTGAAGGAAGGAAGGAGAACTCAAATGAGGGATCATCTTGGCTTCAAAGAAAAGGTAATAACATTAAGCAGGCATGTTAACAGCCAGAAGGTGTCAGAATCGTTTGGAAAGTAGGTCGATTTGCTCTAAGCACTTGTACTATTGACTGGGCATTGATGACAAAAAAAATCAACAAGCACTATAATGTTTTTAAGTGTTATTGATGATTCAATACTACAAAATATTTCTCCGTCAATCACAAAACCAATTTAACTGTCAGCCGCGCAGGGCCAGATGTCAAAAACATGTGTTAAAAGGCCCTAATATGCCATGATGTACTTGATTAACAACTAACTTGCAGAAATTCCAACAATGTGTTCTTGTTTTAGTCTTATTTGCATTGGCAAGCATTCCTTGTACACGCATCTGGCTCTGCACAGGTTTAATCTATTTGTGCTTTATCACAGGGTGGGAACTAAATTACAGCAGCCTCCAGCTCCACTATCTGGCTTTCTCCACTGCTTATCTGCTATGTGGCTACAGCAAGGCTTGGCGAGACCAGCTTTAGAAATACAGTGGATTCCGTCTCTTGAGCTTCTGTGTGTCAATCCTAGAACCAAGTCATATTCAATCTTCACTCATGGAGAGGCATTATTCTTTGTGCTCTGTTAATAGTTGAATAAGTTCCTGGAAATTAAAAGGAATAACATACTCCCTAGGATGCCATAATCCAGGGGAAATGGTGAATACTGCCTGATGGATTCTTTTCATCAGCCAAAAGACAGTGAATAATTAAATGTACTTAAAAATCCATGAGTTTTTATTAATCATTTTGTTTCACAGCATGCCTTGTTACAGAGGGATCTGTGCAATTAAATGTGGATAAAAATGGGACTTGTGAGCAAAACTTCACTTAAAGGAGATTGTGATGTTGCCAAAAGCACAAAGATCTTTGAGTTTTAGTCTTATTCTATCACCTGTGAGCTAGGTGGTCTTGGTATAGTCCAGTGGAGGCAGCAAAGTCTCAACCAAGGACCAGCTTAGATGGGGTGGAAACGGCTTCCAGGAGCAGTGGGTTGAGAAGTTAGCATGTGCCATGATTAATCAGCGATGTCTCTCTAGGCCCAGAAATGGGGAATGATGCTGTACATGTCAATATTTTTATTTCCGGGCAAGTCATTTCACCTCATTGAACTCATTTCCCATCTTAAAATGGAAGAGCATAGATTTAGTGTCTTTCAAAGTGTAGCCTTCTGACCACTTGGATCAGAACCCTTTGGTATGTTTACAAATCAGAGGTTCCTGGGCTCCACAGTAGAGCAGCTGAATCAGAATCTCTAGGAAATAGGACCCAGGAAACTGTATTTGAAGAAACCTCCTAGATGATAAGATTATTTGGATACACATAAAGGTTTGATGCATACTGGAATACTCAAAATAAATCTTCTATTCTTTGTTCTAAGATAGAGAACCTTGCCAGTTACTATTCAATGGTTTTATCTGTACTTTTCAAATACACTAGGCATTCTGATTTTGGCACCTTTAAAAAATTCCCTCCACATCCATTGCTCTATTTTTGCTTTTATTCTTCATTGCTATGAAAAGTTAAAAAACAGATGCAAACAGAGTTTGGAAATAAATAGCTCATAAAGCCGGTATGCAGAGCTCTTTTGTTTGACTTGAGCATCATAATTTTTAAAAATCTGAACTTGAATGTTTTGAAATAGACCAGGGACCTGCAGCTTACCATAGTCACCAGTAGTCCCTACTACACTTCAGCAAAGCCACATCCCTCATTTTTGTTCCCTCCCTGGCCCTTCTAATCATCTAAGTTCTCAACTCCTTATCTATAGTCCAATTCAGATGCCATGAGCTTGAGAGTGCAGATCAGCAAACTGAATAATTCATTGCCAAAGGAGTTCCAGGACAGCATGAAACTTAGAGGTCAGCTAATAAAAATGTGTATTTTGAAGACGAGGTACTGAGACCCTGAAAGAAGACGCTTGCCCAGGTGATGCAACTGTCAAGCAGTGAAGACAGTCCAAGGGGGCAGGCTCCCACAGACCTCAGATTCCTTTCCAGACACCCCCTCAGTCTCAAAGGAAGTACTTAAATAAAGGGAGTAGTTTCAGATTTGGGAATTACTTTGGGATTTAAGTTAGATTAAATCAAATCTTAATAAGGCCCAGAAAAAAAATAATAAAATCCTGCCAAGAATTTATGACATGAAAAATTATATGGTATATGTTTACTTCTGTGAATTTTAAGAAAGAAATCAAGAGGTAGAAATGGGATGATATCATACAACCCAAAATATGCTAAATGAACACATAAGTGTTAATAGTTTTTGAATAAACATCCCCTCATTCCAATTTTACAAATAAAACTACTACAGAGAGCTCTGGAAATAAATTATTAAAAGATGAAAAGAGAATATCTTTCCCCGAAAAGTTATCTTATTAAATATTCTTAAGTTTTCAAGTAAAACCTTATAATTCTTATACTTAAGTTATAATCTTTCTTTTTTTTTTTTTTTTTTGAGACGGAGTCTTGCTCTGTCGCCCGGGCTGGAGTGCAGTGGCCGGATCTCAGCTCACTGCAAGCTCCGCCTTCCGGGTTTACGCCATTCTCCTGTCTCAGCCTCCAGAGTAGCTGGGACTACAGGCGCCCGCCACCTCGCCCGGCTAGTTTTTTGTATTTTTAGTACAGACGGGGTTTCACCGTGTTAGCCAGGATGGTCTCGAGCTCCTGACCTCGTGATCCGCCCGTCTCGGCCTCCCAAAGTGCTGGGATTACAGGCTTGAGCCACCACGCCCAGCCATAATCTTTCAATGTTTTAAATTGTTACAGGATTTATAACTTTATTAACCAGCAACTGTTTCTCCTCCATGGATTTTTTGAGCAAAATTAATTTGGAAATACATACTAAATATGATGTCAAATAAGGTAATTCAATGTCAAACTATACATTTTTTTCCTTACAAAATCCTCATTTTAGTTGTTTGCTATATTTTATTTTATTTACATTCTGGGATAGGTATGCATGATGTGTAGGCTTGTTACATAGGTAAACATGTGTAATGGTGGTTTGCTGCACCTATCAACCCATAACCTAGCTATTAAGCCCAGCATGCATTAGCTATTTTTCCTAATACTCTCTCTCCCTCCCACCCCTCCCAACAGGCCCCAGTGTGTGTTGTTCCCTTTCCTGTGTCCATGTGTTCACATTGTTCAGCTCCCACTTATAAGTGAGAACAGGCAGTGTTTGGTTTTCTGTTCCTGCATTAGTTTGCTGAGGTTAATGGCTTCTAGCTCCATCCATGTCCCTGCAAATAACATGATAACATTCCTTTTCATGGCTGCATAGTATTCCATGGTATATATGTACCATATTTTCTTTATTCAGTTTATCATTGATGGACATTTGGGTTTGTTCCACGTTTTTGCTATTGTGAATAGTACTGCAATGAACATAACACATGCATGTATCTTTATAATAGAATGATTTATATTCCTTTGGGTACATACCCAGTAATGGGACTGCTGGGTCAAATGTTCTTTATTGTTCTAGGTCTTTGAGGAATTGCCACATTGTCTTCCACAATGGTTGAACTAATTTAGATTCCCACCAACAGTGTAAAAGCATTCCTTTTTCTCCCCAGCCTCGCCAGCATCTGTTGTTTCTTGACTTTTTAATAACTGCCATTATGACTGGTGTGAGATGGTGTCTCACTGTGGTTTTGATTTGCATTTCTCTAATGATCAGTGATGTTGAGCTCTTTTTCACGTTTGTTGGCTGCATAAATATCTTCTTTTGAGAAGTTTCTGTTCATGTCTTTTGACCACTTTTTAATGAGGTTGTTTGTTTCTGGTAAACTTGTTTAAGTTCTTTGCAGATTCTGGATATTAGACTTTTGTCAGATGGATAGATTGCAAAAATTTGTCTCCCATTCTGTAGGTTGTCTGTTCACTCTGATGATAGTTTCTTTTGCTGTGCAGAAGCTCTTGAGTCTAATTAGATCCTATTTGTCAATTTTTGCTTTTGTTGCAATTGCTTTTGACATTTTCATCATGAAATATTTGCCTATACCTATGTCCTGAAGGGTATTGCCTAAATTTTCTTCTAGAGTTTTTATAGTTCTGGATTTTACATTTAAATCTTACAACTTTTAATAGGACCGTGAAGACTAGCTCTAGAATCATGGGTCTTTTTGTAGCTTCATTTTTTTTCTTTTATTTTTTTTAATAACTTTTTAACTCCAAAAATATGCTTACCCATCTTTTTGTAGCTTTCAGGCTTTTATCATAGAGCCTTGGTTCTCAGACTACAGTTTACATCATAATGACTTGGGGAACTTGCTAAAGTACAGATTCCCAGGCCCTGTGAGGTTCTGATTTGGTAGGTATAGATGGGGCCTAATAATAGAGACTTTCAACAGAGACTTCCTGGTAATTCTGTAGCAACAGAAGAGAAGCCTTCTTTAGGATACACTGGCTTAGGAAACCCACGGGCATTTAAATAATTCCCCCATTCATCATATGGGAAATTTGAGGCCCTGAGACAGAAAAGTACTTGACAGGCTCACCCAGTTAATTAATGGCTCCCCAGTTAATTAGTGGCATAGCTGAGACTGGCCCCTAGGTCCCCTTTTAATTACTTCAATACCCCAGAGTTTATAGGCTGTGATAATGGGGAATATAGGAGATAATCTATTACTCTAGTAGGGCATCCCAGAGGAAAACCCCCACAACATCCCATGCATGTGTGGACAAATCCTGCAAAGTGCTGCAGAATCAAAAAGGATGAGAAAGACAAAGAAAAAGAACATAATAAAATCTACTCCTACACTTTAAAAGTTAACATTTCTTTTCTTGGTTTCAAGCTAAATTTGAGAATAATGCCAATAACATGGGCTTAAAACTGTGCCAGCACAGTCCATGTTCAACCAACAAACAAGCCATCCCTCCTGAGGATTCCCAGAGAACTGTACCTGCACTGGCTCTTATATTCAGGAAGTGTTGGAGGAGAGGAGAGAGCCTATGCAAACTCAACTCCAGGGTCTGATACCTACGATAGATGCCCAGAGAATGAACTCATTTAGCCAGAATGAAATGGACTAGAAATCATTTTAAAAGTAAGTCAACATCAGAATGAGCTATTTGCCTAAAGGATTTTATTCATTCATTCATTCTCTTATTCAAATTAATCCCTTTAAATGTAAGTTAGAAGGAAACCCTCAGGATGGCATCCCATCCCCTTCAAGGTAAAAGCCAATTTTTTAAAATCTTGTCTCACAACAGCCTGTGAAATCTGCTGCCCTTCCTCTCCCCCACATTCTTGTACTTGCTTTTCCCTCTGCCAGGACATTCTCCCTCCACAAGGGCTCCTGGCTCACCACTCAATTTCAAGTGTTTCCTTAAATGCCACCTTCTCAGCAAGCTCCTACCTGGCCATTCTACTCCAGCACTCCCTGTACCCCTCCCTGCCTTCTTTTCTTTTATAGAAAATACTACCCTCTGAAATCCTAGGCATGTCACTTATTTATTATCTGTCTCCTCATCACCTCCACTATAGTCTAAACTCTGTTAGAGCCAGGATTTTCACCTATTTTCTTCTCTGCTGCATCCCAGGGCTCAAAAGAGGACTTGTCACATGGTGGCAGCTCACTCAACCAGTATCCACTACTGAGTGAGCATCCCTGATGCAGGTTATGCTGGACACAGGGAATGGAAAGATAACACACACATAGGATATGTTTCTTGGGTTTGGAGTCTAGCAGAGAAGAGAAATTAAAAACAGATAAATGAACAATTAAGAATGTGACATGAGCTCTGGGGAGTTCATGGTGTTCTTGAGACATAACGGGGATACCTAGGAGGTGTCCCTAAGGAAATGATAAAATAATAATAATAGTGATAATATTACATCTCCTATTCTAAACACATTCCATATTTTCCTGCATTTTCTCCTCAACATAATCCACTGAGGTGGCTATTATATTACCCCCTTTTACAAATGGAGAAACTGAGAGGTGAAGTAATTTGTCCACAGTAGAAAGTATCAGACCTAGGATTTGATCCCAGGCAGTCTAGCTCCAAAGTCCACATTCTTGACTACTGCACAATACAACTTCTCATCAAGCTGACCTCTCAGAAGAGGAGGAATTAATTTTGCAGAGAGTAAGGAATATCCTCAGCTGGGGAATAGCATCTACAAAGAGTCTGAGGCAGGAAGGAGTATGGTACACTTGAAAATCTGGAAGCCCCACATAAGTAGGGCACAGAGAACCTGGAAAAAGAGAGATGGGGGATGAGGCTGGAAATGAAAGAAAGAATGAGGGAGGGAGCAGGCACACAATGTGGGGGCTTGCCAGATCAGATGGGAGACGGGACCCTGGGGGCCAGGTAAAGGATTTCAATTTATGTCACCATAAGAGCAACGGCAAGCTAGTGAAGGTTTTTAAGGAGAGCCAAGGCTGCGATGTAATCAGATTTGCATTTCAGAAAATGCCCCTGGCTATAGTGTGCCAAGTCCACTGAAGAGGGCTTGTGTGGGGAGAACAAGGACCAGCTGGGACTAAAGGTAGTGTTAGCAGAAGAAGAAAAGCAGGCACATTTAAATGCATTTGGGTTAACTTTCCCCAACTCTGTTTCCCCACATCCTGATTCCCCAGTTTTTGAGTGCATGCTCACCTTCTCTGACAGAGCTTCCTCTAGCGTTGCCAGTGCAGTATCTGTATTACTGGAATCCGTCTGCAAGGACTTCACTCTGTCTTTCAGGTTGGTCAGTTGCTTGTCTTTATCCCTAAGTTGTTCTTGCAAGTTTTCAATCTAAAAATAAAAATCAATATTTTAGTGCATATTTGATTACATATCCTGGGCCAAAATTCCTGAAGTGGCTCTATTAATAAAAAAAAAAAGAAGAAAAAAAAAAGACCTGAAATGATAGAAATTGTCAGTATGAGGTTATGCTTTGAGGTTAGACTCCAGGCCATTTTGATGAAATCTTCATTTCTCCATATAGTTCAACTCTCTGTATTTAAATGGTGATACAGAGGAGCAGAGTATCTCCCTCCATACAAAGGTAAGCCCTTCTGACACATATGTAAGCACTATTATTTCTTTGTATTTCTATCCCTTTTACCAGCCTTTTAGGTCTCAGGTCAATAGGCTTGAACTTGGTACACTGAACCAGGGAAATATTATGGAAGACAAATTCATTGATTAAACAGACATTTACTGGGGAGCCTATTCTGCACCAAGCACCGTATCAGTATATGGCAGATCCCATGTAGCCATTCACTCACTCCTTTATTTCAGTATTAAAGTTTGTGATATGCCAAATGTTGTCAAGTGGCTGTTTCAAAGTAACCACATGAAAAGCCAAGTAGGTTATCACCAGCAGACTGTTAATGGGAAGAACTTGTGATATAAGTCAAATGTAACAAGTACTAAACACTCCATTTGGCAACTAAGTCATGTGCTGGCAACCAACCAGCCACTTTTATCCACTATCTGCAGCCTGAAATAAACACGCCAAATAGCCGATTATAATGCCTGTCCAGGAGCAGCAGCAAGGACTTTCTTCTGGGCATTGAGGACATTATCATTCATGTTTTTATTCTCTGCTTTCAAACCATGTATTTCTTATCTAAGGATTTAAAAAAGCCCCACTATACAAACAATTTATTCGTATTAAGGGTTTTAAAATGACAAGGAAAAAAAGCAGTACAACTTTAAGATAAGTCCATTCAAAATATTTGCATTCTGCACCCAACTTTCTCAGGGAATCATTCCAAAAGTATGTTTCACAATGTACACTCAAACAAATTTTTTGATTACTTGATTCCGTTAGCATGCATCTGGAATGGTAATCCAAATAATAATAGTAATCCCAGTAGTAATGAGGAGGAGGAGATGATTACAATGACAACAGAGGTGGCAGCAGTAGCAGCCTCAAAAATAGCTCTGGATGCAAAGACAATGGCTCTGCTGACCTTCAATCTGGAGGACATGGCCTTAGCTAATTTTTTCAATGGCTACAATGGAAACCTGTAAGCTTTGTGGCCTAACAAAGATGGAATTTTTCCTTCCTTCCTTCCATCCTTCGTTCCATCTTTCTTTCATTCATTTTTTTTTTTCTTCTGCCTTGAGATAGACAACTTAGAAACTCAGGTTACAGGTCAAATAATTATTCTTTTTCTTTATCAAAATGTAATGTGTTCCCATCCAGCTGCCACTATGAAAATTCATTGCCACTCCATGGAAAACACAACAATTCAGAAGGCATAATCATCTCCAGTCAAAACAAAGGCTTCCTCCCTTCCAGACAAATGTTCACACACAAGTACACATGAGTAAGAATATGGATGGTTATATGTTAGAATGATACTGGTTATGTGGAAGAAGCCAGCAGCTGAGAGGACTGACTCTTGGAGAGACGTATGTTATTACTTTGAATACACCCATGGATACATTTGTGTACACATGTGTACGCAAATCCTTAGCAGTTCTGAGTAAACTAATTAAATCCACTGGCCCACCCTGGGAGACAGTGCCCTGGGCATAAGAGGAGGACATTAGCCTTGGGGCAGTAGTAGGCAGCACTTTCAAAGGACTTTGGGCATGAGAAATAGAGGTCAAAGGAAAAGTGGCTGTGCACTTATGTCACAATCCCTGGGGCCTCCTCATATAACCAAAAAGACTAGGGAGACTGAGGGTCAGGGTCCTACTGGAATGCAGGTAGGGGTTAAGAGCTGGAGAAATAGGAATGGTAGAGACTGAGGGTCAGGGTCCTATTGGCATGCAGGTAGGGGTTATGAGCTGGAGAAACAGGGATGGTGGCAACTGAGGGTCAGGGTCCTTCTGGCATGCGGGTAGGGGTTACGAGCTGGAGAAATAGGGATGGTGGAGACCAGAGACATGCGGGTGGTATATCTGTTTATCTCACATCTAAGAACCCAGCAAAAGAGCCAATGATACTGCAGGCATGACTGACTAATAGAGCTGGAATTAAAGATGCATTTATTGAGCTAGGGATGTACCACTTTAAGAAATGCTGCACAAAGATCACCAAAAATGACTCTTAAGAGAAAAAAATAAGGTACAGAACAGTGTGTAGCATATAATCTCTTGCATAAAATTTGAAACATCTATAAATAGATAAATATATCTGGAAAAAATCACAAGAAATTTTAACTTTTGTGGGGGTAAGGTCTGGGAGGCAGAAGGAAGAGGGAGTTTCTGGTTTTCATCTTTGTACATTTGTGTAGATTTCTGCTTGAATTTTCTAACCATGTGGGTTTTATTATTTTTAAATGTCAATCAGGGTTATCCAGCGGGTAAAATTGTGGGCCATTTTTGGTTTATATTTTTATATAAAATAATAAATATTGTGCACAAGAGTATATAATAATTTAATAAATAACACAAATGCCTACTTAATACTAAATTGTTCAAGTTGCCAGCAGTTACTGATTGTTGATATATTTATTTATTTATTTAATGAGATCTAAATATTTTTTCTTTTATTTTAGGTTCGGGGGTACATGTGAAGGTTTGTTATATAAATAAACACGTGTCAAGGGGGTTTGTTGTACATAACATTACATCGCCCGGGCATTAAGCCCAGTACTCAATAGTTATCTTTTCTGCTCCTCTCCTTCCTCCCACCCTCCACCATCAAGTGGACCCCAGTGTCTGTTGTTTCCTTCTTTGTGTTCATAAGTTCTTATCATTTAGCTCCCACTTATGAGTGAGAACATGTGGTATTTGGTTTTCTGTTTCTGTGTGAGTTTGATAAGGGTAACAGCCTCCAGCTCCATCCATGTTCCCACACAAGACATGATCTCATTCTTTTTTATGGCTGCATAATATTTCATGGCACATATGTACCACATTTTCTTTATCCAGTCTGTCATTAATGGGCATTTAGGCTGATTCCAAGCTCTTGCTATTGTGAACAGTGCTGCAACGAACATTCACATACATATGTCTTTATGGTAGAATGCTTTATATTCCCCTGGGTGTATACCCAATAATGAGATATTGGTATATTTAAACCATGGCCTATTATGCAAGTATTTAAAATCCTGTTTGCGTAGCATTGCTAACTAAATGAAAATAGTAGAATCTTTAAAAAGCAGAATGTAAAAGAGTATGGCATTAATTTTGTAAAAAGAAAAAATTATTGCATAGAACAAAAATATATATAAGGAATCTACTAAAATGTTTTATTTGGCAATGGGGTGACTAATGATTTTATTTCTCCTCTTCATGCTTTTCTGTATCTGCCAGTGTGTTTTCATTGAGTGTAAACAGAATAAAAAGATATTTTAAAACCAACTACAAAATATCAGAGTGGTTAAGTGAGTTTCGAACAGTAAGTTTTTGCTTTTTAAAAGGACTCTGCAGGAGAAAATATTCCTTTCATACTCCAAAGATGACTGAATTCTTAAAATTAAAACTTAAAAGACTGGAGAGAATATAAAATTTTGCATCTTTTTAAAAAGTACTGCACATTTTTTCTCATGTTCACAAATTGTTATGACATTTATATGAAAAATGTTGGGAACCTTTTTCTTCAAAGGGTGAGGTTGTGCATAGTTCAAATAGCAGGAATTGGAAAATAAGCAAATTGAAAACAAGGGTTAGGATGGGAAGCTTTGGGGGTGGAAAGTGAAGGGGTTTTTTGAGAAATTTCATACTGCAGAAATGGACACCACCTTAGCAACACAGACAACAAAGTATGAGATGACCCTGAGCACAAGAGAGCTAGAGAGAAACCCTGCCCTTTCCTTTGACCTGAGCTGCCTTCTGGTCATGGCTGGGAAGATTCAGAAGGAGCCAGTACTGCTGAAGCAATAGCTGCGCCTTCTGGGGCAGAACCCTGGAAAGGAGGTAAGAGAGGAGGAGAGCTCAGACCCTGGAGGTCACTTGACAACCCTAATCCTAAGGCCTTTAGCTGACTTCTGAAGCTCTGCCCAAGAATTAATGGGGTCCTTAACTCTGGGCTTGCCAAGCCTGAGATGGGCCAATGTTCAGCAGGGGATCTTTGTTGTGAATTTCACACAAGTGTAGTCCTCAGCACAAAAGGGGCCCCTGACTAACAGCCACAGTCTCCTTGACTCCACATTTGCTCCTCCTTCCATTTGGTCTCCATGCTGCAGCCAAGGGTAAGCTTCCTAATATACAGATCTAACTGTATGACTTCCTTCCTTAGAACCCTTCAATGTCTCCCCATTGCCCCCCAGAAAAAGCCCCAACTCCCTGATATCATACATGATGCCCTCCAAGGGATGGTCCGTGTGATCTTCTACCATCCCTCAGTTCAAGTCCTGGCCCTGACAAATCACTAGTGCTATTCCCTAGCATGAGGATCTCCTTATATCTTCCCTATCTTTGCGTATCTATTTCCTCTTCCTGGAGCCCTCTTTGCACTCCAACTTTTCATCTATTCAAGCTCTACTCAAACCTTTAGATATCAGCACACTCCTTGCCTCCTTCAGGACTCCTTCTTTAATCCCCCCCAAACCAGGTTAAGTTCCCTAATCTGCATTTTTCATATAGTATTAAAATTGCTTCCTTACTTATCTATTTCTGCAACTTGGCTGTGAGCTCAGTGAAGACAAGAGCTCTGTTCTACTCACTGTTGTATCTCTGGCTGCAGCACCCAATTGTTGACAACACCACGTATTAGCTTATTGAATGAATGAAAGAAAGAAGGAAGGAAGGAATCCTAAAGAAAGTGGCTTGTGTAAAAGGAAGAGGCCAGAGTAGGTGATGGCTGAGTCCCTTCAGCTCTGGGATTCTACAAAGAAGTAATAAAAAGTGATGGAGAAAGTCTATAGCTTAAAACAGGACCTAAAACATACTTAGTCATTGTTATAGTTTCAAATATTACCCAAATGTATCTTTCTGGTTGTTTTCATTATAAAATTCCAAAATCCATTCACTAATAAAATTTATCTTCTAAGACTTGTCTCTGGATTTTGTGTTATCCACACCTAGAGTATCAGTTAATATTATTAGCTAAAGCAACAGAAACAGCTCAGTCTGATTTTAAGCAGAAAAATGGGGAAATTCACAAAACTGCCAGAAAAGCTAGAAAACCAAGGTCAGGGAAAGTAGAATTATGCCCAAAGTTTTGATGCAAGTGGTCTAGTGCAAACGCTGTTGCTCCAACTGCTGAAAACTAGACATTGAGGCTTACAGTACAGTGAGCTCTGTCCTACTTGTTCTATCTTTGGCTGCAGCACCCAACTGTGTTGGCAATACTACATATTAACTTACTGAATAAATGAAAGAAGCGAGAAAGGAAGGAACCCTAACAAGAGTGGCTTCAACTGACCCCTGGACACCACCACTAGCCCTGCGGTCATGCTGCCCCATGACCTGGACTTTGCAGGCCCTGCAGCAGAGAGAGGGTCCTTCACAATCCCAACATTCCAGTGACACTGGGGCAGGTACATCTAATGAGGAAAGCCAAGGTAAGGCATACAGCCCAACTGCAAGGGAGGCTTAGAAACCAAGTGTTGGCAATTTCATCTTCCATAGTGAGATGTTCTTCATAAAATCAGAACAAAGCTCAGAGTCTGGATGGCCAAAAAATAAGACCCATATCCACAGCAGCTAGGGAGAGCTCTGGTGTTAGCTCCCGAGCCAGCAAACTGCACCATCCTAGAACAATTGCTCTGGACTTTCTTTCTCTCAAGTTCCTACAGGCCTACAAGGTTAAGGTTTGACTCAGACACTTCTCCAGTTTGGCTAAGTTCCCTCTTGAATCTGGGGTCCTCTTTCAAGCTCATTCAGGTTGTTGGTATTATTCAGCTCCTTGCTGGCTGCTGGCCAAGGCTACTGTCAGCTTCCGGAGGCTAGAAAAAGGCCCTTGCCACCTGGTACTTCCCTCCCTCTTTAAAACTAGCAACCAAGCATTTCTCACATATAAAATCACCCTCCTGCTTGGAACATCTCCGACTTCCCTGTCTCTGACCTCTAGCCCTAGATTTACTGTGCTTATGTGATTAGGTAGGGCCAACACAGATAATCTCCCTTTTGATCAACTTAAGGTCAATAGACTAGTGACCTTAATTACATCTGCAAATTCTCTTTTGCATAAAATGTAACCTGAGCATAGACATAACACCAACAGGCACATAATATAGGAACCATCCTAGAATTCTGGTTATACCCATATTTTTTCTTTGAAATAAAAACACGTTGGTCTTTTAGATCTCTTAAACAGACAATTCTGTGAGTGGAATTTATTCAAAATGGAGGAATTCTCCACTCTAATAGGATGTATAACATTTTAATATGGTCAAAAAAATAGAATAAAAATTTGAAAATGAACTTTCAGCTTATAAAAAAGTTAGTATTGCATGCAGCAGACCTCCTTCCCCATTTCTTTTTTTTTTTTTTTTTTTTTTTTTTTTTGAGATGGAGTCTCACTCTGTTGCCCAGGCTGGAGTGCAGTGGCATGATCTCAGCTCACTGCAACCTCCGCCTCCCAGGATCAAGCCATTCTCCTGCTTCAGCCTCCCAAGTAACTGGGACTACAGGCATGCACCACTATGCCCAGCGAATTTTTGTATTTTTAGTAGAGACAGGGTTTCACCATATTGGCCAGGCTGGTCTCAAACTCCTGACTTCAAGTGATCTGCCTGCCTCGGCCTCCCAAAGTGCTGGGATTACAGGCATGAGCCACTGCAACTGGCCACCTTCCTCCATTTCTTGGACCTATCTCCATTCTTAAGCAGCATAGGTTCCCTGCATTAGGGTCTATTCAGGAAACCTGTTTAATGAGATGACTATTTAGAAGGCAACATATAGCTGTCTCCAAACCAAAAGCAGCCTCACAACTTTCAGCTAGTATAACAATGTCATGATGACGATGAGGAGGAGGAGGATGAGAATGATGAAGATGACAGCCATTATTTATTAAGTGATTCCTACAAGCCAGGCACTGTACTAAAATCTTTTTGACATTTTATTTTGAGATAATTGAAATTTGCATGCAGTTATAAGAAATAATACAAAGAGAACCCTTTTACTCTACCTAGTTTCTGCTCATGGTAACATCTAGAATAATTATAGTAAAATACTATAACCAGGGAATTGACATTGATACAACCCAATGGCCTTATTCATATATCATGAGTTTTTGTATGCACTCATGTGCATTTGTGTGTTTGCGTGCATCTGTATTTAGTTCTATGCAATGGTACCACACGTGTAGATTTATGTGACCACCACCAAAGTCAAGATACAGAACAAGTCCCACACCACAAAAATCTCTTGCATTGCCCTTTTATAGCTGCACACAAATCCCTCCTGCCTCTGTCCCATCCTTAATTAACCCCTGGTAACCATTAATCTCTTCTGCATTTCTATAATTTTGTCATTTCACAAACGTTAGATAAATAGTCACACAGTATGTAACCTATGGGATTGGCTTTTTTCACTCAGCATAATTCTCTGAAGATCCATCAAAGTTGTTATAGTTATCAATAACTTCTTCCTTTTTATTGCTAAGTAGGTATTCCATGGCATGGATATCCCAGCTTGCTTAAGCACTTACCTGCTGAAGGACATTTCAGTTGTCTTTAGTTTGGGCTGTTACAAATAAACTACTATGAACATTCAAGTATGGGTTTTCTTTTTTCAGTGACATAAGTTTTCACTTTTCTGGGATAAATGCTACCAGAGTGCAACTGCTGGGTTAAATGGAAGTTGTAATTTCTATTATACATAAGATACTACTGCACTGTTTTCCAGAGTGGCTTTACCATTTTACATTCTCATCAACAGTGTGTGAATGTGAATGATCTGGCCTCTCTACATCCCCACAGATTTTTGGTGTTGTCAGTACTTTTTAGTTTGACAATTCTTGTAGGTGTGTAGCGATATATCAATATAGTTTTACTTTGCATTTCCCTAATGGCTAATGATTTTTAACATATTTTCATGTGCTTATTTGCCATCTGTAAGTCTCCTTCAGTTAAATGTCCTCAAGTCTTTTGCCCATTTCCTAAGGTTTTTGTCTTACTATTCACTGTTGTGACTCCTTTATATACTCTAGGTATTAGTCCTTTGTCAGATACACGGTTTGCAATTATTTCCTCCAAGTCTTGTCTTTTCATTTTCTTAACAGGTCTTTCACAGAACAAAAGGTCCAATTTATTAGTCTTTCCCTTTATGGATCAGTTTTTTTTTTTTTTTTTTTTTTGAGACGGAGTCTCACTCTGTCACACAGGCTAGAGTGCAGTGGCACGATCTCAGCTCACTGCCAGCTCTGCCTCCCTGGTTCATGCCACTTTCCCGCCTCAGCCTCCCGAGTAGCTGGGACCACAGGCTCCCACCACCACGCCCGGCTAATTTTTTGTATTTTTAGTAGAGACGGGGTTTCACCGTGTTAGCCAGGATGGTCTTGATCTCCTGACCTCATGATCCGCCCGCCTCGGCCTCCCAAAGTGCTGGGATTACAGGCATGAGCCACTGCACCCAGCCTGGATCATACTTCTGATGTCACTTTCAAGGTTTGTTGCCTAGTCTTAAATCATGAAGATTTTCTCCTATAGTTTTTCTAATAAATTTATACTTTCATGTTTTATATTTAAGTCCATTATCTACTTTTTGTAATTTTTTGCATAAAGTGTGAAATTTAGGCCAATGTTCAATGTGTTGCCTGTAGATATCCAACCAATCTAGCATCATTTGTTTAAAAGGCTATCCTTCTTCTACTGGAATGCTCTTGCACTTTTGTAAAAAAAATCACTTAGGCTTATTTGTGTGGCTGTATTTCTGGGTCCTATTCTGTCCCATTAATCTATATCTCTACCCTTCAACAATATCACACTGTCTTGATTACAGTAACTATATAGTAAGGTTTAATATTAGTAGAGTGAATCTTTTAACCTTATTCTTTTTCCCCAAGATTGTTTTAGTTATTCAGGGGGTTAGGCCTTTTCATAAGAAATTTATAAAATGTTTGTCTATGTCATCAAAAACTTTTTGGTGGGATTGTGATAGGAATCTCATTAAATCTATATAGCGCTATTTGAACAGAATTGACACCTTTACTATGTTGAGTCCTCCAATTCATTAATATAATACATATCTCAATGTGTTTAGGTCTTCTTTAGTTGTGTTCATTAACATTTTATAAGTTTCTTTTATATAGATTCTTTTATACAGATATTCTTTCATTTTATACAGATCCTGCGTGTTTTCCTAAGTTTGCATCTACATATTTTATTTTCTTTGGATAATTGTAAACAGTCTTATGTTTTTAATTTTATCAATAGCTTCCACATATTCTGTTGGTAGTATGTAGATATGTAACTAAACTTTGTGTGTTGATCATGTATCCTGAGACCTTACTGAAGTCACTTACTAGTTCTGGGAGTGAGGTGGGTTGTTTTGTTTCATTTTTTGTCCCTTTTTAAAGATTCCTTTGGATTTTTCTGTGTGGACAACAATGTCATCTGCAAAAAAGGATGGCACTTTTTTCTTTCCTTTTTGCAGTGGCTAGGGCTTTGGAGTACTATGCTGCATAGCAATAGTGAGAATAGACATCTTTGTTTTTATCCTGAATTTACAGGGAATACATTGAGTCTTAATGGTGAAAAACAGATGTTCACTATAGGTTTTTTGAAAATGTGCTTTATCTAACTGAGGTAGCTCTCCTCTGCTCCTAACTTACTAAGAGGTTTTTTTACGAATGAGTATTGAATTGTGTAAAGTGCTTTCTCCGTGTTAGTTAACATGTTTTTTTCATCTTTATCCTGTTTATACAGTGGATTATAATAATTGGTTTTGGTGTGCTAAATCAGCCTTGCACACCAGGAATAAATTTCACTTGGTCATGGCATATTATTCTTTTTATACACTTTTGAATTTGATTTATGTAATATTCTGTTGGAGATTTTTATATCTAAATTCATGAGAGACAATCTATAGGGTTGTTGAGGGTTTTTTGGCTTTATTCTTTTTGTTTTTTAATTTGATACCGTCTTCTTCAGGTTTGGGAATCAAAGAGTTACTGCCATCATAAATTAGTAGGAAAGTGTTCCCTCTCATCTCCTATCTGGGAGAAATTGAGTAAAATTAGGATTAATTGTTTTTGGTAAAATTGTTTGGTAAACATTTTGGTAAAATTCTCCAGTGAAGCCATCAGGGCTTAGAAATTTCTTTTTCAGGAGCTTTTTAACGATGCCTTCAATGTGTTTCATGGTTTTAAGACTATTCAGTTATCTATTTCATGTTGGTTACATTTGGATACTTTGTGTTTTTTTAGAAATTGGTCCATTTCTACTAAACTGTCATATTTATGAGCATAAAGTTATCTATAGTATTCTCCTATTAGGTTTTTAATAGCCACAGGAACTGTAATGAGAGCTTCTGTTTCATTTCTGACATTGGTGATATACGTCTTCTTTCTTTTATTTTTCTCAGGGTTTCTGCAGATTTATCAATTTTATTTATGTTTTCAAAGAAGGAGTTTTTAATGTTATTGATTCTCTCTGTTGTTTCTATATTTTCGATTTTATTAATTTTTGCTCCATTTTTATTATTTCCTTCCCTCTACTTAGTTTCAGTTTATTTTGTTCTTCTGGGTTATTGAAATAGGAACTTGGAGTATTCATTTAAGATCTTTCTTCTTTTTTCATATAAGCATCCAATGCTTACATTTTCTTCTCAGCACTGCTCTAGCTACATCCCATACACTTTGATATTTTGTGTTTTTCTTTTCATTCAGCTTTATGTATGTTTTTCCTTTGAAACTTCATCTCTCGACTATGGGTTACTCAGCAGTGTGATGTATAATTTTCAAGTGTTTATAGATTCTCTTGTCTTTCTGTTACCAATTTCTAGTTTTATTACATTACTATCATAGAACATACCTTATATAAGTCCAGTTTGTTCAAATTTGGTGAGGTGTGTTTTGCAATGGAGGATATGGTTTATCTTGGTGAATATTATATATGTACTTGCAAATAATGCATTTCAGCAGCTGTTAGGGATATTCTATAAATAGCAATTAGTTGATAGAATTGACAGGTTCTTTCCATATTTTTCTACTTTTCTACATTAGTTTCCTATATTTAGTTTCTTTATTTAGTTCAATTGCTGATAGTGGTATGTTGAAGTCCCAAACTATAATTGTGAATTCATTTATTTTATCTTTCAACTCTAATAGTTTTTCTTTCACATATTCTGAAGCTCTGTTGCATATACATTTAGGATTCCTATATCTTCTTCGTGAATTACTTTGTTTTATTATGATATAATGTTACTGATTGTCCATAGTAATTTTTTCTGCTCTGACGTCTACTTTATCTGATATTAATATAGCCATTCTTGCATTTTAAAAATTAATGTTAGAACAAAGAGTGATGTCAGTAAGACGGCAGAATAGGAATTCCCAGTGCTAATCCTTTGACAGAAATATCAATTTGAACAACTGTCTATGCATGAATAACCTTCATGGATGCAAATTAATCTATCGGTAAGTAATTATACTCCCTGAATGGAGCACAAATATAAGAAAAGACTCAGTGAAGAGAGTAAGAAGAACAGTTTCACATTATTCAATCAGCCCTTTCTGAATCCCAGGCAGTGCAGTATGGAGAGAGAGATACAAGGGCAAAAGAGAGTAAAATGAGCACCTGACTTTGCTATGGATCCTAGTACCAGGCCTCCTCCAGTGAACCCTGGCTCCAGGCTGGCCCCTGAGAAGTCAGATTCCAGGCCCGCTCTATCACCGGACCAGCCCTGTGGGCACAGCATTAACACTTCCCAGTGAGGATCAGCACTAGGCTGGCCTTCGAATACTCAACACCAGGCACATACCCATAGACCCAGGCACCAGGCCTGCACCAGCCCAGGTCAGCCCCGATGAGCACAGCCTCCAAGATGTCCCCCATGGATACAAGCTTTTGGTCTGCACCCATAGACCCAGACAACAGGTTCATCCCTGTGGACCCCAACACAAGCTGGTCCCCATAGATATAAGATCCAGTCCCACCCTAAATAACCCAGGTTCCAGGTCTCTACCATGGACTCAGTACTGGACCTTCCCATGTAGATGTTGCTCCAGGCCTACCTCCGCATACCCATGGCTGGCCCCACGCAACCAGGTACCAGGCCAGCCAGACCAAGGACTCTAGCAGCAAAGCTGCCCAGATTCCATCTCATGGCCCCTCCAAAATCTCTGGACAGGCTAACAGGTGAAGGCCTTTCCCTGCTGAAGCCAGTCTGTAAAGACTAGAAAAGGAGTCTACTTCTTCAAATGTGCAGACAAAAATTCAAGGCCACAAAGATCAAGAATAATCAGGGAAACTTGATACCACCCAATGAACAAAATTAAGCATGAGTAACCAACTGTAAAGAAATGACTATCTGTAAACTGACTGGCAAACAATTCAAAGCAATCATCTTTAAAAACCTCAGTAAGCTACAAGAAAACAGAGACAACTAAAGAAAATCAGGACAATAACACACAAACGACGAAATACATAAAAACAAGAAAAAACAAAAAAAATCCTGCAGCTAAAGAACATAACTAAACTTGAAAAATTCCACTGGGAGCTTTGGTATAGTTTGATTTGTTTGACTCCTCCAAATCTCGTGTTGAAATTTGATCCTCAATCTTGGAGATGGGGCCTAATGGGAGGTGTTTCAGTCATGGGAGTGGATTCCTCCTGAATGTCTTGGTGCCATCCTTGCAGTAATGAGCGAGTTCTCACTCTGTCAGTTCCAATGAGAACTGACAATGAGAATAAGAGTCTGCCACCTCCCTCTTCTCCCTCGTCTCCTTTTTTGCCATGTGATCTCTGTACACACCAGCTCCTATTTGCCTTCCACAAAAAGTGGAAGCAGCCTGAAGCCCTCACCGTGCTGATGCCAGCATCATGCTTCTTGTACAGCCTACAAAACCATAAGCCAAATAAACTTCTTTCCTTTATAAATTCCTGAGCCTCAGGCATTCCTTGATAGCAACACAAATGAACTATGACAAACTTCAACAGCAGATTTAATCAAGCAAAAGAAAGAATCCACAAACTCAAAGAAAGATCATTGGAAAGAAATAATGACAGAAAACTACCCAAATCTGGAGAGGGAAATGAGTATTCAGATCCACAAAGCCAAAAGAATCCCAAATAAATATAAAAAGATCTTCACTGAGATACAATATGATCAAATTCTCAAAAGTCAAAAACAAAGATAATTTTAAAAGTATTAAGAGAAAAGTGATTCATCATATAAAAAGGAATTTCCTTAAGACTATCAGATTTTACAACAGGAACCTTGCAGCCCCAACCAGGCACTGTGGCATGGCACATTACTATACTATCAACTAGTTACTTGGGAAGTGAGGCTGTAGGATCACTTGAGCCCAGGAATTCAACTCCAACCTGAGAAACATCGTGAGACGCTGTCTGTTTAAAAAATAATAATCATAAAGAAAGAAAAAAAAGTAAAAAGAAAGGCTGGGCAGAGTAGCTCATGCCTGCAATCCCAGCGCTTTGGGAGGCCAATGCGACAGCATCATGTCAGCCCAGGGGTTCAAGACCAGCCTGGGCAACAGAGTGAGACACCATCTCTACAAAAAAGAAAAAGAGAAAAATTAGCAGGGCATGGTGGTGCATGCTTGTGGTCCCAATTAACAAATTATTGTAGCTATAGTTATTTTTAATACTTTCGTAGAGTGAAAAGTGATTTATACTCCACTATTACAGTTTTAGAGTACCAAAAATGTGATCAAAGTCTTACCTTTACAGTGAGTCTTATACTTTCACATATTTTCATGTTTTGGTTAGCATCCTTTCATTTCAACTTGAAGAATTCCCAGTAGCATTGCTTGTAAGGCATCTCTAGTGGTGATAAGCTTCTTTCATTTCAACTTAAAGAACTACCACTAGCATTTCTTGTAAGGCATGTCTAGCGGTGATGAACTTTCATAGATTTTATTTGTCTAGGAAAGTTTTATCTCTCCTTAATTTCTGAAGGACAGCTTTGCCAAGTATAGTATTCTTGGTTGGCAGGTTTCTTTTTCCTTTCAGAAATTTGAATCATATAATCACCCTACTCTCTCAGCCTACAAGATTACTTTTTTTTTTTTCTGTTTTCTTTTTAAAGACAGGGTCTTGCTCTGCCACCCAGGCTGGAATGCAGTGGCATGATCATGATTCACTGTAGTCTTGACCTCCTGGGCTGAAGTGTCCTTCCCACCTCAGCTTCCACCTACAGACTAGCAGTAGTAAGTCCTTACCTATAAATAATTTGGATAATCAGGATAATTTAATCTATTAACTTTAAATGTAAATAAATTACACAATCAAAAGACACAGAATGTCTAAATTGATTTTAAAAACAAGATTCAACTATATGGTGATTATAGAAGACTCACTTTAGCTTAAAGGACACATATAGGCTGAAAATGAATGAACAGAAAAAGATATTCTATGCAAACTGGAAGCAAAAAAGAGTAGGGGTGGCTATACTCATATCAGACAAAACAGACTTTAAGTCAAAAGCTGTCATAAGAGACAAGGTCATTACATATTAACAAATTTTATCAAGAAGGTAAAATAACCACACACACACACACACACACCCCTGTCATCAGAACACTTAAATATATTAAGGAAATATAACCAAAACTGATGGGAGAAACAGACAGCAATACAATAATAGTAGGGGACTTCAGTACTCATTTTTAACAATGAATAGGTCATCTAGACAGAAAAACAATCAAGAAACAGTAGATTTGAATAAAAGTGGGCCTAACAGACATACAAAACATTCCATTCAAAAGAAGTAGAATACACACACTTTATAAGTGCACATGAAACATTCTCTAGGATAGATTATATCTTGGGCTACCAAACAGTGTTGAAAATTTAGGAAGACTGAAATCATATCAAGTATCTTCTTCAACCACAATAGTATGAAATTAGAAATCAATAATTGAGAAAAACTGGAAAAATTCACAAATATGTGGAAGTTAAACAACACACTCCTGAACAATTGGTCAAGAAAGAAATCAAAAGGGAAATTTAAAAATATATTGAAACAAATAAAAATGGAAACATAGCATACAAAAATGCAGGGGACACAGCAAAAGCAGTTTTAAAAGGGAAGTTTATTATAAGAAACACCTATATTAAGGAAAAAGAAAGATACCAAATAAACAACTTAACCTCATACCTCAAGTAACTAAAAAAGTAAGAATGAACAAACCCCAAAATTAGCAGAAGCAAGGAAATAATAGAGGGCAAAGCAGAGACAAATAAAATTAAGTTTAGAAAAACAACAGAAAGAACAAAAAAACTAAGAGTTTTTTTTTTTAATACTTTAATTTCTGGGGTAATGTGCACAACGTGCAGGTTTGTTACATATATATACATGTGCCATGTTGGTGTGCTGCACCCATTAACTCATCATTTACATTAGGTATATCTCCTAATGCTATCCCTCCCTCCTCCCCCCTCCCCACAATACAACCTGGTGTGTGATGCTCCCCTTTCTGTGTCCAAGTGATCTCATTGTTCAATTCCCACCTATGAGTGAGAACATGCGGTGTTTGGTTTTCTGTTCTTGTGATAGTTTGCTGAGAATGATGGTTTCCTGCTGCATCCATGTCCCTACAAAGGACACAAACTCATCCATTTTATGGCTGCATAGTATTCCATGGTGTATATGTGCCACATTTTCTTAATCCAGTCTGTCACTGATGGACATTTGGTTGATTCCAAGTCTTTGCTATTGTGAATAGTGCCGCAATAAACATACGTGTGCATGTGTCTTTATAGCAGCATGACTTATAATCCTTTGGGTATATCCCCAGTAATAGGATGGCTGGGTCAAATGGTATTTCTTTTTTTTTTTGAGACGGAGTCTTGCTCTGTCACCCAGGCTGGAGTGCTGTGGCCGGATCTCAGCTCACTGCAAGCTCCGCCTCCCGGGTTCACGCCATTCTCCTGCCTCAGCCTCCCCAGTGGCTGGGACTACAGGCACCGCCACCTCGCCCGGCTAGTTTTTTTGTAGTTTTTAGTAGAGACGGGGTTTCACCGTGTTAGCCAGGATGGTCTCGATCTCCTGACCTCGTGATCCGCCCGTCTCGGCCTCCCAAAGTGCTGGGATTACAGGCTTGAGCCACCGCGCCCGGCCTCAAATGGTATTTCTAGTTCTAGATCCTTGACGAATCCCCACACTGTTTTCCACAATGGTTGAACTAGTTTACAGTCCCACCGACAGTGTAAAAGTGTTCCTATTTTTCCACATCCTCTCCAGCACCTGTTGTTTCCTGATTTTTTAATGATCGCCATTCTAACTGGTGTGAGATGGTATCTCATTATGGTTTTGATTTGCATTTCTCTGATGGCGAGTGATGATGAGCATTTTTTCATGTGTCTGTTGGCTGTATGAATGTCTTCTTTTGAGAAGTGTCTGTTCATATCCTTTGCCCACTTTTTGATGGGGTTGTTTTTTTCTTGTAAGTTTGATTGAGTTCTTTATAGGTTCTGGATATTAGCCCTTTGTCAGATGAGTAGATTGCAAACATTTTCTCCCATTCTGTAGGTTGCCTGTTCACTCTGATGGTAGTTTCTTTTGCTGTGCAGAAGCTCTTTAGTTTGATTAGATCCCATTTGTCAATTTTGGCTTTTGTTGCTGTCGCTTTTGGTGTTTCAGACATGAAGTCCTTGCCCATGCCTATGTCCTGAATGGTATTCCCTAGGTTTTCTTCTAGGGTGTTTATGGTTTTAGGTCTAACATTTAAGTCTCTAATCCATCTTGAACTAATTTTCATATAAGGAGTAAGGAAAGGATCCAGTTTCAGCTTTCTACTTATGGCTAGCCAATTTTCCCAGCACCATTTATTAAATAGGGAATCCTTTCCCCATTTCTTGTTTTTGTCAGGTTTGTCAAAGATCAGATGGCTGTAGATGTGTGGTATTATTTCTGAGGGCTCTGTTCTGTTCCATTGGTCTATATCTCTGTTTTGGTACCAGTAACATGCTGTTTTGGTTACTGTAGCCTTGTAGTATAGTTTGGAGTCAGGTAGCGTGATGCCTCCAGCTTTGTTCTTTTGGCTTAGGATTGTCTTGGCAATGCGGGGTCTTTTTTGGTTCCATATGAACTTTAAAGTAGTTTTTTCCAATTCTGTGAAGAAAGTCATTGGTAGCTTAATGGGGATGGCATTGAATCTATAAATTACCTTGGGCAGTATGGCCATTTTCACAATATTGATTCTTCCTATCCATGAGCAAATAACTGTAAAGCCACTATGAACATGGAATCTGGAGCACATAAAACAGATTCAAATGCCAAAAACTCTTGATAGGAGATCAACCCATCCTTGGTTTGATCAGCTACTCCTGCCAAGAGCTGTACTATCTTTGGGTTACTATTTGGATCATTATACAGTCCAAGAGAGTGCTGAACAAAGTCTTCCAGAGTCATGTAATGCTCTCCATCAACCTCAGTACTGGCATACTGTAGAAATATGTTTCTTAACTCATGAGGATCCCCTCGCTTAGTTGTCTGCACCTTGACTGCCATGCTGTGCTCAGAAGCCGGGGTAAGAGTTTGTTTTTTGAAAAGATAAACAAAATTGACAGACCTTTAGCAAGACTAATAAAAAATGAGAGAAGCCTCAAATAAACAAAAGTATAAATGAAAGATGAGACATGACAACTGACACCACAGAAATACAAAGGATTATAAGAGATTATTACCATGAGCCATTATAAGCCAAAAAGTTAGATTACCTAAAAGAAATGGATAAATTTTTAGAAACATATAACCTACCAAGACTAAAATATAAAGAAATGGAAAATCCAAAAAGACCACTGGGTAAGGAAATTAAATCAGTAATCAAAAACTTCCCCACAAAGAAAAGCCCAGAATCCAATTGCTTCAAAGGTGAATTCTACCAAACGTTTAAAGAATTAATGCCAATCTTTCTCAAAATCTTCCAAAAAATTGAAGAGGAGGGAACATGCTGTGGTCTGAATGCATCCCTCAATATTCATGTGTTGGAAAATTAATCCACAGTGCAAGAGTACTGGGAGGTAGGACATTTTGAGATATGTTTAAGTCATGAAGGTTCTGCCCTTATGAATGGATTAATGCCATTATAAAAGGCCTTGACAGAGGGAATTTGGTCCTTTATGCCTTTGAGACTTTGGCCTTGTGAGGACACAGCCTTTCTCCTCTCTGGAAGATATAGCATTCAAGGTGCTATAATGGAAGAAGAGACCAGCGCTCAGCAGAGGCAGGCACTTTGAATTGGACTTCCCAGCCTCCAGAAATTTGACAAATAAATTTCTGTTCTTTACAAATTACCCATGAACAAACGAACACAGAACACTTCCAATCTCACTCATTTACAAGGCCAGCATTACCCTTATACCAAAGCTAACAAGAATACTATAAGAAAAAGAAATTACAGTCCAATTTCCCTGATGAATCTAGGTGCAAAAATCCTCAACAAAAGACTAGCAAACAGAACTCAACAACATATCAAAAGAGTCATACTTCATGATCTAGTGGAATTTATTCCTGGAATGAAGAAATTTTCAACATATGCAAATCAATAATGGGCTATGCCACATTAATAAAATGAAAGATAAAAATCACAGGATCATCCCAATAGATGCAGAAAAAGCACTTGACAAAATTTATCCTTTCATGATAAAGACTCTCAACAAATTGGGTATAAAATGAATGTGCCTCAACATAACAAAGGTTATACATGAAAAGCCCACAGCTAACTTAATAGTCAATGGAGAAAAACTGAAAACTTTTCCTCTAAGATCACAAACAAGACAAGGATGCCCACTTTTGCCACTTCTTTTCAATACAGTACCTGGCGCCTTCTTTTCACTATAGTACCTTGCCACAATTAGGCAAGAAAAAACAATAAAATCATCCGAATCAGGAAGGAAGAAGTAAAATTGCATCTGTTTGCAGATGACATGATCTTATATAGAGAAAACCCTGAGGGGAGGGACCAAGATGGCTGACTGGAAGCAGCTGCTGTCAGTGGCTCCCACCAAGAAGAATGAAAACGGCAAGTGAATCATGCACCTTCAGCTAAGGTATCCAGGTTCTCTCATCCGGCCTGACTAGGCAGTTGGTGTAACCCATGGAGAGTGAGAAAAAGCAGGATGGAGTGACAGCCCACTTGGGAGCTGCACAGGACAAGTGGAGCTCTCACCCCCAGGCAAGGGAGGCAGTGAGTAATTGTGCTATCCTGCCTGGGAAACCAAGCTTCTCGCATGAACCTGTACAACCTGCAGATCAGGAGACTCCTTCATGAGCCCATGCCATCAGGGCCATAGGGCCCAAGCAAAGAGCTATGCAGACACTCAGCAGCCACTCGGGTTGAAGCCAGTGGCAGCAGGCTGGAGACTACCTAAGATGACCAAGTTCCCAAGGGGAGGGGCAGCTGTCACAGCAAACCATAGCAGCCCTATAGAAGAGGGGCCTGACTGTTAAAAGAAAAACAAACAAACAAAAAGCAACAATGACAACAACATCAACAAAAAAGCCCCTACAAAAACCCCATCCAAAGGTTAGCAGCCTCAAAGATAAACTTACAAAGATGAGAAATAATCAACACAAAAATTCTGAAAACTCAAAAACCCAGAGTGCCTATTCTCCAAGTGATTGCAATACATCTCCAGCAAGAACACAGAACTGGGCTGAGACTGAGATGGATGAACTGACAGACGTAGGCTTCAGAAGGTGAAGAATAATGAACTTCACTGAGCTAAAGGAGTATGTTCTAACCCAATGCAAAGCTAAGAACCCTGATAAAACATTACAGGAGCTGTGAACGAGAATAACCAGTTTAAAGAGGATCATAAATGACTTGATGGAGCTAAAAAACACAACATGAGAACTTCACAATGCAACCACAAGTATCAATAGCTGAAGAGACCATGCAGAAGAAAGAATCTCAGAGCTTAAAGACGACCTTGCTGAAATAAGACAGTCAGCCAAGATTAGAGAAAAAAGAATGAAAAGGAATGAATAACAGCTCTGAGAACTATGGGATTATGTTAAAAGACCAAACTTATGACTGATTGGGGTACCTGAAAGAGATGGGGAGAATGGAACCAAGTTGGAAAACATACTTCAGGATATTATCCAGGAGAACTTCCCTAGCAAGACAGACCAATATTTAAATTCAGGAAACCCAGAGAACCCCAGTAAAATATTCCATGAGAAGATCAACCTCAAGACACATAATCATCAGATTCTCCAAGGTCAAAATGAAGGAAAAACGTTAAGGGCAGCCAGAGAGAAAGGCCAAGTCACTTAAAAAGGGAAGCCCATCAGACTAACAGTGGACCTCTTGGTGGAAACTTTGCAAGTCAAAAGAGATTGGGCGCCAATATTCAGGAAATTGAAACAGGACCCCTTCCTCATGACTTACACAAAAATCAACTCAAGATGGATTAAGACTTAAATGTAAAACCCACAACCATAAAAACCCTAGAAGAAAGTCTAAGCAATACCATTCAGGATATAGGCATGGGCAAAGACTTCATGACAAAAACTTCAAAAGTAATTGCAACAAAAGCAAAAATTGACAAATGGGATCTAATTAAACTAAAGAGCTTCTACACAGCAAAAGAAACTATCATCAGAGCAAACAGACAACCTAAAGAATGGGAGAAAATTTTTGCAATCTATCCATATGGCAATGGTCTAATATCCACAATCCACAAGGAACTTAAACAAATTTACAAAAATAAAACAAACAACCCCATTAAAAAGTGGGCAAAAGACATGAACAGACACTTCTCAAAAGAAGACACACATGTGGCCAACAAACATATGAAAAAAAGCTCAGCATCATTTATCATTAGAGAAATGCAAGTCAAAACCACAATGAGATACTATCTCATGCCAGTCAGAATGACAATCATTTAAAAAATCAAGAAACAACAGATGCTGGCAAGACAGTGAAGAAAGAGGAATGCTTTTACACTGTTGGTGGGAATGTAAATTAGTTCAACCATTGTGGAGGACAGTGTGGTGATTCCTCAAAGACCTAGAACCAGAAATACCATTTGACCCAGCAATCCTTCCACTGGGTATACACCCAAAGGAATATAAATCATTCTATTATAAATATATAGGCAGTGTACATTCATTGCAGCACTATTCATGATAGAAAAGATGTGGAATCAACCCAAACGCCCATCAGTGATGGACTGGATGAAGAAAATGTTATTATTCTCAGCAAACTATC